>NC_064292.1:23602177-23628634 GCF_019186545.1 Solanum stenotomum
TTCACATATAGCTTCATATAAAACTCATTCACATCATACCTTCACATATAGCTTCACATCAAACTCTACATATAGCTTCATATAGGACTTTACATATAGCCTCATATGTGTATAATAATACAACAATATAATAACATTCACATAATGCCCTTCATGGCCTCAATTCACAATAATACAACAAATAACCACCTCCACCAAAGGTGGATCAAACCAACCAATAACAATATATTAATACTAAGGGATCAAGCCATCTTACCACCCTTTTCAAAGGCCATAAGCCACAATACTCAATTCCATGCCAATTATACAATATTTATCAAGTTTGATCGACTTACCCTCTTTCCATGGCAATCTTCATCATCCTCATATTCCAACAATTAACAATACAATAACAATGGTAATAGCAACATTCAACTATACAAACTAAGCTAAGCATAAGCCCATAATCAACAGGAAGACCAATTCACAATTTTGCCCATTCAAGGCTAACATCCCACATCCTTCAATTCAATAACAATTCTTAACAATTCAACATAGATAAATACATACATGAACAGCCCACAACAATTTACACAATAATGGTCCATCAAATTACACAAAATCAATACACCCACTTTAGGCCAAGTTTAGAGAATTTGTAAAGGCATGGGTTCATGAAGATTTCTTTCCTAAAACCATCAATAATCATTAATAACAACATAAAACATCATTGGAAATCATTTAATGCAAGGACCCATGCTTAGAATTCGAAATAGGATTTTGGTGTATTTGAAAGACCTTGAAAACCTTTTGATTGGGCTCCTTGAAAGAAAGAATGATCAAGGATAAAGGATCCCCATACCTTAAAGATCAATTCCCCACGAAATTTGAAGAAGAAACACCAAGAAATCTTCAACCCTAGCTCCAACTCCTCTTCTTCCTCTCTTCTTCTCTTCTTCACTCAAGAACCCTAACTCTTATTCTTTTAAAATGGAACAAAAATGATCCACAAACAGCCTAACACAACAATATAACTTCAAAAGAAAAGATT
This sequence comes from Solanum stenotomum, assembly GCF_019186545.1. Classification (NCBI taxonomy): domain Eukaryota; kingdom Viridiplantae; phylum Streptophyta; class Magnoliopsida; order Solanales; family Solanaceae; genus Solanum; species Solanum stenotomum. The sequence continues at coordinate 23,603,208 of NC_064292.1, forward strand.
TGTGAAAAGACCGAAATGCCCTTAAATTTCCGGACGGACTCCCTGCCAACTTCCCAACTTTCAAAGGGCATAACTCGCTCATACGAACTCGGAATCGAGCAAACTCGGTGGCGTTGGAAAGATCGTTCCAAGGGCTTTCCAAACATAACTGGAACTACTCCTGGATCATCCTGAGCTAGGAGTTATGACTGCTCAAAGTTGGCCAAAAACTCACTGATTTCCACACTTGGCCGAATTTCCAGATTCTGAATTTTTTTCCAAAAATGACTACTTCCAATTTCAAGCTCCTTCTTATTCATTTTGAATTGTCGGAGTTACACAATTAAAACGAAATTACATATAAACCCCTCATAGAACCTCATTATAAAGTCAACACAAAGTCATAGGCTCTTGTTTAACCTATCATTTTTTTCCAAGTCGTTACAGTTGAATTGAGGGAAAATAAGAGATTTTTGTATTTTAGTAAAAGAGTAGGGAAATATTGAGAATATGTAAAGAAGTGTTGTGTATTTAAGTAATTTTTCCTTAATTAAATTGTCATATATCTTTGTTTGTTTTAATTGACTCTAAGGGTTTGTTTGGAAAGCCACCTGGTAATTGGAATTGGTGTAATTACTAGGGTAGTTATTACCAGCCTAGTAATTACACAAACTTGTTTGGTTGTCACAGTGTAATTACACATGTCCTGTTTGGATGCCACAATGTAATTACACATGTTCTGTTTGGATGCCACAGTGTAATTACACATGTTCTGTTTGGATGCACAATTGTAATCATAATATTATATAAAATTTTAAAAATATAAATTAATTATTTAAAATTTATACTAGACAAATAAGAAACTATATAGATGATATTAAATTAAATATTTAAGATATATATTATTTTTGAAAATATATTAATTAATAAACATATGTTCTTAACTAATATTATGAAAAAGTAATTGATTTGTATTTTTTCAAATTAATATACTTCAATTGAATTGATCATAAAAACTAAAAGTATGAAATATCTACTAACATCGTGAAATGCATGTTTGATAAAAAGATTAATGCATAAATAAAATGTCATAAATTATTAAAATGTTTGAGAAGAAGATAATATATCAGGTCTAATTAAAAAATAACTTGCAATGTGAATTCAATATTACTAAAACAAATAAAACTGAAAATATAACATAAGTTATAAATTCAAAACAAAAAATTTAACATAATACTCTTATCGCAAATTTCAACATAGCATACATAAATATGATTTATTTTATATTTTAAAAAAAAAACATAAGTCTATAACCTTACTTAACAATAAATTCTATTTTAATTTAAAAATTAGAATACTACTAGAATTATGCTAATGAGAAAATAAGCATGGCATAAAGAAATAGATAATACGAAAAAATTGCATAGAATCACATGAAGTAAGATTGAGAACGAGAAGAAAATGAAACATAATTATATAAAATAAAAAACAAACTTTTAGAAATTTTAAAATAAAAAAAAAGAACTTAAAATAATAGATAAAAAATAGAAATTAAAAAAAAAAGTAATCAACTGATAATTACACCATGTAATTACCAGCAATTCACAGCCTCTGACTGTGAATTGGAGAGTGTAATTACCCTCTGCCAATTACACCAATTACCTACTGACCAAGTAATTACCTTTCCAACTAAACAGGACAGACAATATAATTACACTCAATTACACCAAATTCAATTACCAGGGTATCCTTCCAAACAAGCGCTAAATGTTGGTTAACTTGGGAATTAAATTACTTAAAAGAGGCATTCACAATTTTTGGCCATTTCTTTGTGCTCACCTACTCTCTTACTCCCTTTGTCCCTAATTACTTGCCCACATTTTTTTAGTTGTTCCTAATTACTTATTCATTTTGACAAATCAAGAAAGGATAAAATATTTTTACCTATTATACCTTCTATTAATTACTCTGAAAATGTAGAACTTCTTGTAAATATTAAGTTTTTAATTCATCCACTTCATAATTAATAGGAGTAAAATGGTAAACTCACTATGTTAATTATTGATTTCTTAATAGGTGTGTCAATTCAAAAGTGGACAAGTAATTAAGGACAGAGGGAGTACCTATTTTCTCCCTGTTTCCTGGTACGTGCTTGCTTAGCTTGCTTATCCACTTTATTACATAATAATTAAAAAAATAGAGAAAATGGTCTGAAACCCCTCCAACCTATACTCGAAATCTCAACTATACACTCCAACTTTATGGGTGTCCTATCACCCCCTAGACTATTTAAAAATGAAAAAAAAAAAAACCTTTAAATGTTGAGTTGGCACAGAGAGTGTATTCACTCTCTTTGAGAGAGTAGCTGACTATTTTTCTTTTTTTATTTTCTTTTTCATTGGCTTTTTCTCTTTCTTTTTTATTTTCTTTTTCATTGGCTTTTTCTCTTTCTTTTTTTCATTATTTTCTTTCTCTTTCTTATTATCTAACTATTTTTTGGATCTAAATTTTGTCATGGTTGGAGTTTGAAGATTTTCCGGCAACCTTTAGGAATTCATCTCCTAACTAATTCTTAATCTTTGTAAAGAATTAATTTGTAATCTAAACCAATCCATAAAACTTTTTCTTCTCTTGATAAGATTTTGTGTCTTTACATAACAAAGTTCTTTAACTTTTTGAAGAAAAATACTTCTTGTTTATTGTTGAATATAAATTCAATTACTTTATATATTAAAGAGGGCTTAGATTAAATTTATTTGTTATAGAAGACTAAACTCCGTATTCAATTCATTGATAAGACAACAAATATTTTTTGGGTTATAACTTCGAGCAGGTGAAGAAAGTGAAAGAGTTAATGGTGAAGACATGAAAGGTGATAAAGGTGGAATCGATCTCTATTCAAAATCTGCCGCCGCTGTAATATAAGACATGTTGTCTTATATTATAGTTACTGCTAATTTTGTCAAAAATCTTCCATCCCTCTATTACTAGTAAATTGTTTCCCCAAAATAAAAAATAAAAGCACCCATTTTTGCTTAGCTAGTGATTTAAATTACATTTTTTAAAATTTGCTTGCAGGATGGATGAACGTTCCTAAAACACATGAATTAATGTACTTCGGAAGTGAAAAACAAATATATCATCCAAGTGTATTTGTGGATTCGCAAATAATCCAGCAACACCATCAATCGCCGCCTTGAAGATTTCTTCGGTGGTGAAACGGAGACTCAGGACTCATCGTTATTAACTCACATCTACGACCACCACCAACACGACGGCGTTGGCGGAGGCGGCACCGTGCAGTGACTTTGCTGACAGTTGATGGTTTTCAAACTTTGTCGACGACCTCGGGATCGGAAGTTGATGATTCACAGGTTATGGGGAGTGAGTTTTCTATGGAGTCTAATAACGAGTTGGGTTATCCTCCTATAATTACTTTGGGTGTTAATAATTAATAATACAAATTCTTTATTTACATATGAGTAACAAGGTAATTTTTTCCTGTATTTAAAAATCACGAGTTTTGAAATTAATTTTGTTTTTTTAGTTGAAACTTTCACAAAGAAGGGTTGAAAAATAATTGAAGAACAAAGGATAAAGAAGAAGGAGAAAAAACTAATTAAAAATGATTAATTGTTGAAAAACATGTGTCAAGTGCGTGCATTTCACCACAAGACACATGAGTGGTTATAGCATTTTAAGGAGTTATTTATTTCATTTTTAAATAGTGTAGGGGGGTGATAGGACACCCGTAAAGTTGGAGTGTGTAGTTGAGATTTTGAGTATAGGTTAGGGGTTTCAGATCATTTTCTCAAAAAAATATAAAAATTATTGAGGACCTACGTCAATTTCTCATTTTACCTGCAATTGTGGGCCCATAAAATTTTCTTATATATGACATATTCATTAGCTAATAATTTGTTCCCCTTAACCGAATAGTTGGAGTAGAGAAATTAGGTAAATCAGCTAAGAAGACGGAGGAATCAAAACCACAAAAGAGATTAATGCTTTCTGAAGATCTTGAGGAGGATTGGGACAAAGTGTATTCATATGAAGAAAAGAGACTAAAATCACTTACTGAATGGCAAAGATATGAAAATTGGGAAAAACGAAATTCTTCTTGGGAAATAGAAAATGGCTTGGTACCTTCGAAGAGGGGGTTAGAGGCACAAGAGGAGAATCAGAAGAAACAAAAAGAGGCATTCGATAAGAGGTTATTGGAACTTAGTATAAAAGTTGTGACAGATGAGGAGAAAAAACTAAAAGAGTCCTATATAGAGAAGAGAGAAAATTCGCGTCTCAATTTTGAGCAAAGAACCATTTTTTCCTTTTGGACTAGGATGGGACCTGGCATATCACACCAAATTGCCTAAGTTTCCAACTGTGCATTTTCCACCATCAAAAGATAGGCAAAAAGTTCCTCCGACCCCTGAGGACTTGCAACACTTGTGTCAAAAGCACCAACCTACTCCTTTGATCTCGTTGGGGCACAACCGAGAAAAACTTGTGGCAGAAGGAAGATGCCTTGACGGGTCTTATCTAACCCCCTATTGCAGGTGTGACAAAAAATGCTACCGGTTCGATACATCTTTGGGAGATTATCCCCCAGAACAACTACCAATTTGGCTGGCATACTGTCGCCAGTAACGTCAATCACATGTAAGTTTATTTTATTTTTCTGTATTGGTTGCCAATTTCTAACAATAATTTCAAGTTGTTAGGTCTTCAAATTTCCTCAGTTATACTAATTGTTTTTACTTTTTTGACAGTGTTTTGACATTGATGACTTGATCCATGGTAAAGTAGGTCCATTAAACCCATCTCAGAATTTCAATGGCAGGTTTGAGTTACTGATGGAATTAGCTAATCATTCTATCAACGATTATAACGAGAAAAAGTACAATATATATATGCATCTTTATTTACTTTTTGTAATTAGTCCTATATTATCATTTCGTTATTTTTAACTAATTGTGACTATACTTGTAGGTTTTCAAGTACAAGGTCATGAAGATTGAGAAAGTGAATTGTTGTGAAGCGACCTCTACATATTGGATGACCGTCAAAGTATCAAATCTCACTCTTGGTTCGATTGAAACTTTTCAAATCCATGCTGGTATGCGTTGGGTTACTAATGATAAAATTATCTTTTGTTGCCGGCCTAAAGAAGAGGTAAATCAAACACCTACTCTCCTTTTAATCTCTTATGATTCTCACACTTCCAACAAACTACTAATTTTTTGGATGCACTTGTACTTTTGTACTTGATAGCTAACTTTACTTTGGTTTGGTTCATCATTTATAGGTCATTATTGGTTTACCAAGCTGCGAATTTTGCTTTGGCCTTCTTCCCGGGAATGTCGCGGAAGGAAATGAACCATAGGTCTTTTGTAACTCAAGTACTTTAGTCTGATATTTGTTCTAATCTCTTTATTAAGTTGATTATCTTATCATCTGGATTTTAGTACTTGTTGAGACCATTTCAATCTCCTTGTCATAAAATCCTTTTACTTTGAGGAGTGAAGAGATGGATCTTTATAATTTGAAGTAATTGATGATCTTGATAATAACACTATTGTATAGTGGTATTTGCATGACACTGATCCATATAAAAAATAACTTCACCTTGATCAGCTTGTAGGTTAGGGATTGTGCCCATGACTTGTAGTTCCTTATTAGTATTGATTGTTATAATTGATACCCACTCCCTAGTCTTTGGCTTTTAAATTAACTGTTAGGATACTATTTTTGATAAAAAAAAATGAAATTATTGAGTTGTTTATGTGGGGCATTAAGCATCACAAAGTTCTCTTTCTAGTAGTGGATGTAACATCTTGGAAATTTGTAGGCTAAACTAGAGCTTGACGTAAGGGTTAGAGTCATAGATGCAACTCCCCGTACTCAAAATAAAGGGTTTCATGTTAGAACGTCAAGGTACCACCCCTCAAGGACCAAATATGGGCCCTTGAGGAGGACCCTAAGAAACTACCCAAAACAGTAACCACGGCAGGACCTACACCCATGGGTGGGTCCACGCCTCGTGGGTGGGGGTCTCATGGATGGGGCCAAATTCTCTGACCATGAACCACGCCCAACCAGGACGGGCCGTGGGTCCATCCACGGTCCGTAGGTCAGGGGTCTGTGGTTCAGGCCTAGAGTATTTTAGGGGCAGTTTTGGTGGTTAAGTCTAGGGGTATTTTGGATTTTTTCGGTTTTAATTAATATTAAGTGGTGTCATTTTAGCCTAATTTAGACCACCTATATAAGGATTTGACCCCTAAATTAAGTTATCCAACTCATTATTCCTAAAACTCAAATCAATTCCCAAAACATCACCCTCTCCAAATATTCTCTCTTTAGAACTCAAGGAAGAAGAAGGAAGTTGGAGCTAGAAATTCCCAAAAGTTAGGGTTTGATTCCAAAGTCACGGATTCCTTTCAAAATTGTTTATAATGATTGAATTATGTTATATTATGTATAAATTGATGATTTCTTATGGTTTTATGTTGAATTCCCCAAGAATCCAAGCAATCCCCATATTTCCCCAATTATGATCTTGTGATGTGGGTCTTGATTGATGAAAGGAGAATGTTATGAAATTATGCAAGTAGTGATTGAGTTACTTGAATTATGATTATATCCATGTCTAATATAGTGAATTCTAGATGTGTTGATTGAATATGATATTTGATCCTTGAAGGGCAAGGTATGAGAATTATGCATGATTATGAGATTTATGTATATGCTTTAATAACACTTTGAGAGTAAAGTGATTATGATTATGATCTTGTTGTTGTGTTGTTGAAAGGATATTCTCACTTACACACCTATGCATGAATATGATATGATGTGAAAGGTTTTCTCACATAATGAAGATTTTAAGGTTGAAAGGCTATTCACGCCTACTTGAATCTAAGATATGTATATGTAGACATGGACGGTGAAAGGCTATTCTCACACATGATCTAAGATCTATCTTATGAATGGTGTTGGATTGAGTGTCAATACATTCTTCCATGAATATGAATTTAAGTCAAGACTTAATATGAACTCCGTAGGAATTAATGCTTAGCACCGAGTGGATATAGTATATGAGATGGAAGCTTTTACGCTAGTTGAGTCCGATTTCCAATGGGTTCCTTTTATGCTAGTTGAGTCTGGGTTCCCAAAGTATGTCTCATGAGATGGAAACCTTCTACGCTAGTTGAGTCCGGATTTCTAGTAGCAATCTCCTTATCCCATAAACTATGTGCCCCCATAGGTATTTAGCTAGTAGATCCACCTAAGCTAAGTGTATGGTTCTACCTTAGGCAAGTAGGAAAACCCTTTCGGTACGGGTAACACCGGGGATCATGTATAGCTCACATGGTCTCATGTCGGTTAAGGCTTATTCCCACAACAAGATGAACAAAAATATGAATTATGAACTGTGGTTACTCAAGAAGCTTTTATATGAGATCTCAAGGCTTTAAATGATGATTATGACTATGTTGACTATGTTTATGACTTATGCTTTTCCACTATCTTTATGATGATGTTTAAACTTGGTAAATTGCATACTTTCAAATGAAATGTCCCTTTTATCGTGTTTTCAATGTTTCTATGCATGGCTATCATACTTAGTTTATTTTTGTACTAACACCTACTTTTCCTAGATAATCCACGAGTGTAGGGTTCGGTTCTCAAGGTGATCACCGTAGTGGCTAAAGCTTGGATTTGCTTATTCTCCTAGCTTGTTGGTGAGTCCTCATGGTTCGAGGACGGATGTTTCATGTTGAAGTTTCATTTCTTGTATTTTCCTTTTGGAACAATGTTGTATGGGCTATGCCTCTTTTTTCATTCGAATATTGTAATAGATGGCTATGCTGAGACTTAGAGTTTAGACTTCCGCTTTTCTTTTATGAAAATTTTATACTTGAAATGCATTTTTACTCTTATTGTTCTATTGCTTATGTTATAATATGCTAAGTGACTTGTATGGACTCCTTCAGGGTTCTATACACCATGTTACATCTAGGGGGTACCCCTGAGTCGTGACAGTGGAGCTATGTGATTTCTTTGCCCTAAAGGCAACTTATGTCCAAAAATTTGAAGAAGAAAAAAGTTGTGATATATTTGAAGTGTAGACAACTACATCACAAAACCATTGAGCCATCTAATTTACAAAATATGTCAGTAGTGTATATTTTATACTAATATACATATAATATACTAGATGGCCGAAGGATATATATTGGTAACTATTCTGCAACGAACAATAATAGTGGGGCAATTCCGATAATGTCACTGTGTCGTTCTTTCTAAGTGCAACTCATACCAATATCAATTATAAACTCCAAACAAAAGATATTGTCAAATGCTTCTTGATTGATTTTTCTTCAAACACATAAGCTTTCCCCTTTTTGTTCTGTTTTTGCTCAATTTCTTTAGTGGGGTGGAGAGTTTTTAACCGCCTGGAGCAGATTCAGCTGAGTTTTAGTATACCACCAATTTATCAGATAAATAGCTCAAAGCTTTGTACCAGGTTGGTGTCTTTTTTTTGGGGTGGTGGGTGGTGGGGGTGTTCTTTTTGGTGTTGATAAGATCATATTTTGTAGAATTTGTTTGTTGTACCAGGTTGGTGTATTTTTTCTTTTTTGGAGGTGGGGGATTTGTTCCTTTTGGGCTAAGAAGATCATACTTGTAGTAAACAGATTTTATTGTTGTTGTGTCAGCTTTAGATATTCTGTTATCCCATTTATATAACTGATATCATTGTGTATAATTATGAATATAGTTTGACATGTTACAGAATTTGCTTAGGTTCTTGGAAATTTGAAACTTAATGAGATTTCTATAGTCTGTTCCAATAACATGTCATGTTGTTTTTTCCATGATATGTTAATATGGTTTTTATGTTGCTTTTGCAATATTGGATATGCTAAAGTGCTCTATTGCCCTTCAAAAGTTATGGTGTTTAATTTGGTAAAATTGCAGGTATTGTCTTTGGTGCCTCCTTTATTTGACCGGTGGATACTCATGGTGAGTGATTTTGTTAGTTAAATCTATCCTGATAATGTTTTACTTGTGAATCCTAGGGATATACTTGGATGGAAACATGATTTCCTTTTTTGCTGATAAAATCTATTTGTTTAGGTTATTGATGGTCTTCCAGCTAAATTCATGCTTGGGAAAGACGGTGAACCTCCATCGAAGTCTTTCAAGGAAGCTATGCCATATACTAAATCATTATTGACTAAAGGAAGAACAGTTGGGTATCATGCAAAGGTTGCACCTCTTACTGTCACAATTCCGAACTTGAAGGTAATCAAATGGATTTTGGAGAATTTTTCTTTTTTGAGAAGTACGCTTCTCAATAGCTGTGTTCTTGCAGGCAATGGTTTCTGGTGCAGTTAGGGGATTTTTGGATGTTGCCTTCAATTTCAACACGTAAGCTTTGCTGGATGACAACATAATTGGTTAGTTGGAAAATGTTCTTAAAGTTATATATGATAAGCAGAAAGTCCCTTCTAGTTAATAGCTTGTCAATTGATGCCTTGATATGACCCGTGATTTCTCTTCCTGTCGCAGTTCAATTATTAAAAGTTGGTTGGAAACTTGTGATGCATGGTGATGACACATGGCTTAAGTTATTTCCTGGAATGTTTTCTAGGCATGATGGAGTTAGCAGTGTAACACCCCGACTTTTCAAAACGTCTAAATTAACTCGTATCCTTGTGGAAAGACAAGGAGGGTGAGTAATAAATTAAGAATGATGTGGTATGTCCTATTTTAAGTGTTCAAGTGTTGCATCTCAAGTTTTGAAGTTAGGTAAGTGGCAAAATAAAAGTTGGCGGAAGTTATCGTAAGTTCCTTCTTAAAGATTTCTTTGAAATTTGGGTCAAATGTCTTGGAGGTTTTCTCCCAATCTATAAAGAGTTATGGGGCCCACAAGCTATCGAATCGAAGGTCTACGAGTCTAGTTTCCAACGCATCAAGTTGTTCATTCATACGACTTCAGAATAGAGAGATATTCGCATTTTCGTGGGACTGCGAAAGCACGCACGTGAGGTGGGGCCCTAGGTCGGTGAAAAGTTGTATATATCTTCTTCGTCGAGTTTTTTTCTCATTTTAAGCTAAATATATAGAGAAAACATAGAAACCCATTTTTAGGATCAAGTGAAATATAGATTTTCTCGACGTAAGTCCTTGACGAAAGTTGTTCTACGCGTTGGGCTCATCATCGTGGTATAATTTGTTTTATCGATTGCATAGCATATCACATTTTAGAGTTGGGTCAGCAGGGGTTTGAATATGTTTGAAGGTTTTGAGGTGAATTACGAACCTAAGATCGAGGTAAAACCCTTCTTTCATCGACTCTAGCTTTTATAAGCAGCAAATAGCAATTTGCGACGGAAATACATATCTTTTATTGTATTGTCATGGTGTCTTTTATTTTATGTGTTGATTATGGTCCTACCTTGTTGTAGTATCGAGGGAGTTATGAGTTAAAGTCTTTAGGCCACGTGAATTTAGCGAAAAAGGTATGTTAAGGCTATTCTCTTCCTATAGCATGTTTCCTTAAAGCTTAGGAGCAATGTAATTGAGTTGTTATCGTTGTTATACTTATAGCCATTATTGTTGATTGTTGGCTGCTCGAGTGCGTATAATCCTCTCTTATTGAGATTCTTATTCAATAGTAACATTCGTATGTTGGACACGACTTAGAGGCTATTTGTATAGGTTGCTTATCACTAAATTGCTCACTTTTAGCTGCTGGATTGTTATTGTTGCCTTTGGGCTATTGTTGTTAGCTGCAGGAATGTGATCTATACCTAGCAGGGTTATGTTCTGCCTACAGGACTATATGGATGCCTAAAAGGGCTATGAGTTGCCTACGGGGCTATATTGATGCCTAGAAGGGCTATGAGTTGCCTACAGGGATATATATTGACGCCTAAGAGGGTTATGTGCTTCCTACAGGGCCATGTTGTTGCCTAAGAGGGCTATAAGCTGTCTATAAGATATGTTGATGCCTAAGAGGGCTATGTGACTGCCTGCGGGGCTAGGGGACTACCGATAAGGGTATACAAGCTGATCGGCACCTTCCGAGCTTATGGGGGCCTGAGTAGGTGGTCTTGTGTGCTGTTTGTACCTACCGAGCTTATGGGGGCTTGGTTAGGTTGTTGTTTTATTATTTTTGATAAATTTAGATTTAGAAGCAGGTCAGTACAAATATCTTATCCTTAATTTATTTATCAGATTATTCCAGTATATAAGGATACCTCATCATAGTCTATTGCCTTTCATACTCTGTACATTATTTTGTACTGACGCACCATTGCCTTGGGGGCGTTGCATTCATGCATGCAGGTCCTGACAGATGACCGAGTAGACCTCCATATCAGCAGGATTGACTTTTATCCGATTGGTCAGCCCCTTTCCTCTGGAGCTGCCAGAGTTGGGAGGTTTGTTACCTTTTGTTGTATATATTCTCATGGGTAGGCTGGGGCCCTGTCCCACCAATCTTTACTACTCTTAGAGGCTTGCAGACTAGTGTGTGGGGTTTATAGCTACGTTATGGCCATGCTGGCCTATGTTGTTGGTTTGCTGAAGCTTGTGAGCTGTTTGATGTATTGTACTCATATTTACCTGTTTTTAGTTTTGGTATAGATATCATGGTGGCCTCGACAGCCCAATCAGGACTTCTGTGCTAGTTGGATATTTCTTTATATGAACTCTTGGGAGTAGCTGGTTCTTTTGTAGATCTGTTGACAGGGGCCTTGCCGGCCGAGGGCTTAGTTTTAAGCCGAGATATACTTGTTTGTTTTCTTAATTGCATGTGACTGCCATGCGCTAGTAGCAAATGGTTCAGTAGGGTCGGCTCGGGCCTGAGTTTTGGCCTTAGGAGTCAGTTGCGCCCCTTGAGTTTGGGGCGTGACAAGCAGTTTCTTTGTAAGTCTGTTTTAATACCAGGTAGTTGAAGCATTCTTATTTAATAATTCTTTTTTCTCTCTTATTGCTCCTGTGGTGGTGTGGCTATTTTCTCCTCTCTGCTGGTGTTGTTTGTTCATTTGTTCTCTTTAATGTCTTGATTTGCGAAAACATAGAAAGTGTCTTCAGCCATGCTAGTGAAATACCATTTTTGCAGTTATTTGTTGGATCAGATATCTTGGGGGTGGAGGTGTAATCTACATCTAGGTCTAATGTCAGAATGCTGCTTAAGGTGTAAGACTTAATTGCTTTGCTTGAAATTGATGTTGAAAAGTTGAAGTTCTTAGCAACTTATGGAATTCATCTCGCAGGTTAAAGACACTGTCCAAAAAAAGGTTAAAGATACTGTCCAAGTAGATCAAAATGTATCTCGACATTTCTTGTGACCATCTTGTCAAAATCATGTATTTCATCTTTTTTGAACTATATATGCATTATAAAGTTGGTTATGTTCCTCTTTCATTTTCTTCAAGTATTTCAGTTGATCAACAACTCAGATTATTGGAGTTGAATTCCTGGCAATTGCTTAGGCACCTTGAAGTGCATCTACCTGGTTTAGTATGTGAAAACTTCTTATGCAACGACTTCAGGGATGATGGATCTGAGAAGACAAGAGGTTATAGTAGTCTGGAAGAGACCTTTTGTTGTTTGTATATGAAGGCTGCAGATCTTCACATCTTCACAGAACTTGGAAATCTGGGGAAGAGAAAAGGTGGTTGATGGTTTGTAATAGCCAATTTGACATATTTTTCCTCAGAACTTTTATTTGGGGAAACTGCTAATTCTTGTGTTGTTTTCTTCTCATATTTGTGTAGATCTTCTTGTGAGGACAATTGTCACAGTACTCTTGTGGCATATCATAATTTCTTAAGAACTGCAAGTGAGTGGCTATCTCATATAGCAACTGATGTGAGTTTGACCTTATAAAAGTTTTCTTTTGCATTTCCAGAAAGTAATAGATCAAAGAATTCCATGATTTTTAATTCTTTTTAATTTCTTGATTTGCGAAAATATAGAAAGTGTCTTCAGCCATGCTAGTGAAATACCATCCTTTCAATTATTTGTTGGATCAGATATTTTGGGGGTGATGGTGTAATCTACATCTAGGTCTAAGGTCAGAATGCTGCTTAAGGTGTAAGATTTACTTGCTTTGCTATTAATCGGTGTTGAAAATTAGAAGTTTTTAGCTGCTTATGGAATTCATCCCGCAGGTAAAAGACATTGTCCAAGTAGATCAAAATGTGTCTCAACATTTGGTTGATGAACGTAGTCGCGCTGACTGGACTTTGGAGTCATCTGGTAATCTTTTTCCCCCTTCTGTTTGTTCCTTTTTTTGTTAAAACATTTTCCTAAAAACTAGTTAAATCAATTGTGAGAAAACAAAGAGAACAATAGTTGCTCAAAATGATAGAACTGAAGGAGCATACCCTGTGGCAGCAACCAGAAGAAGAGTAGCAACTGCTGGCTTTCTGTCTTATAATGTAGCTGTAATTATTGTACTTGAACCCAACTCATCCTGACAAATCATCATCATCATCATAATTTTTTACTTTTGTCTAGGTTTCATCATCTTATCATTATTGATGTGTGTAATTCATCAAGGTTAATTTACTTCGACATGTGATGTAGAAAATGCCCATCTCTAGCAAATTAAGTTTTAGCTTATATGAAAAGTTGTTCTTTCAAGGAACCGAGGCAATCTGAGTCTTGGTTAGCATTGGAAGGAAAAGATCCGGTTCAATTGCCCCAAGCAGAGGAAGAGTGCTTCTGTTCCCAAGGGCTTGCCTTGGCATAGAAAGTTAGATAGAAGTGAGTGAATGGAGCACACCTCGTTGAACTCACTTCACTTTGTCAGTCTTAAAGTCATCATGAAGTGTCAATTTGCAATTCATGTGAAGTACTCTTCATTACATGTTTTGCTTTTGACCAAAGTGTTAAGGCCTCGTCGATTAGGTTTGTCTCAGCTTCTAAGACATTGTTTTCATTTGCTGGGTTTAGTGAGGACATAGTGCTTTTGCCAATACTAACACACTATTTTTACCACTAATCAGATGCTGAAGTAAACGAATTTTCCTTCTTCTGTATATATTGAATTGGTCTTCATATAAGATATTCCAGAGTCTGCTGCTTTGAGAGCAGAAATTACAACCTAATATCTTAAGTCTTATTTTCTATGGTCATACATGTAAAGTCATCCTTCCATTGAAGAACTATATTTGTGTTCTAATTGCCAGTTTTGTTAGCATGCCTAGTTGATGTTTCAAATTCCAACTAACGATTGTAAACTTATTAAACAGCTTTCTTTTTCGAGAATAATTATTTCCTACATAAGTGGAAATCATTATTGAACTAGCAGATACACTGGATGTTCTAGTACAATTTATAATTATTTGTACAGAAAGTCTATCTTGCATATTGTGTTCGGGATTTTTGTTTCAAAATAGCTGAAAGTATCCCTCCCCCTCTGTATCAAACGTCTAAATCATTTTCCTTCTGAATATGGTTTACGTTGTTCAATTTTATATTGTAAATGGGGCATATTGTGAGATCCATGAACATGTTGCTGATGGTTCATCTGTTTTTTTCTGTGGAGTTACTTTTTTGCTCGTCACTACTTTATTTAACTCAAGCTTTCACTGTTTCGGATTCTTCATTATCTTGGCTTGGATCATGTTGGATATCTTGGTGGGCGCAATAGGTGCTGCCATGTTAATTTGCAGTTTCCATTGAGTTTCCGAATAAAAAAAGATGATAATACATTAATAGTACTTTCTTAGGGTGGTTATTACAGTATGCCGATGGCCCCCAAACTCGGAGAGATGGATGAAGTGATCAAGACGATCGATCTAAATTCTTTATCTACCAACAATAATGATCAAGGACGGACATTCTTGGTTTGTGCTTCTATCTTTCTCCAAGAGTTGTGTAGCTTAGTTAATAAGCTAGCAGTTATCTGTGATATTCTGGACTTAGAAGCATTTCCCTGTTATAGATATGAAGTAGTAACAACTAACAAGTGATGAAACCATTGTTGCCATTAACTATGACATTTGAGTACTTCCCTTTTTCTATTTTACTTCTAAAAATATTTAAATGTAATTTGTACAGAATATAGGCACAAAAAAATCATATGAACAAAGTAATTGGAAAAACTACAATTAAGTGAAATATAGAAGTAAAAATAAAACATGTAAATTAAGCTCAAAATTGATATAAGATTTTGATTTAGAAGCTACAATTAGAGACGTCAAAATGGGCTTAGCCCATGGGGCCGACCCAATCCTACCTATTATTGGGGTAGGGTTGGGATATGATTTTTCAAGCCTATTTAAAACTAGGGCTCATAAGCCCTGCCCATATAAGCCCTTGGCCCTTGAGGCTTGATCGGGGCTGGGCCGAGGTCGACCCATGGGCCAAAACTTTTTATTCAAGAGTAATTTACAATAATCTCACTAGTATATAATATAATTATTTGAATACATGCAATGTTGTAATATTATGAATTTTCGTACCCAGATACATATTTCTCGGAATATATGGACTCAAAATTAGGTTCATTTGTTCTAGATACACTCTATCAAAGTAGATTCGCATGTATCTCGGATACATATACAAATCTTGCCCCCTCGCCTCCCTCCCATCTTGCTTGTCACTCTCTTATCTCACTCGCATATCTGGTATGTGAGATACATGATAATTACACTAAATTTTTGCTAGTGTTATTGAAACAACACCATTGTTTGCCATATTTGATTTAAAAATTTTCTCATTTTCTTGATGTTACAAAATTACAAGTTTGAAAAAAAAAGGGCTGGCCCGCCCCAGCTATCGGCCCTTCTAGGGTTGGGTTGGGTGGAGCATTTTCAGGCCTTACCAAATGAAGCGCCGGCCCGCCCTAGCCCTTCAAATTCCTTGGCCCGTGAGACTTGGGCCCGATGGGGCTGGGCCGTCCCTTTTTGACAGCTCTAGCTACAATGTAGTCAAAGTCTGTACTTCAGGGTTTCTGACTAGTTTTCTTCTATTTGAAATTTTTAATTCCTTTTCTTAATAAGTAACAGATTCATATATTTCCACAACAATTGATATATCTCTTTTCTGGTTGTTTATTGTTCATTGGTGCTCTCTCCAAAGTAGAGCCCATGCACATTGAGCTCATTCCTTAACATGTTGATGCTTTCTGCCTAAGCAAGGCAAAGCACCACCTTGAGCCTCACACAGCTTTGGGGTTTAAGCACCTCCAAATGACCTTTAACAATATTGACCTACATTTTGATCAAATTTGAAGTATTATTTCTTCTTTTTAATATTTTTTTTATGATAAGGGAAACCCGCAGCCGCTACCCTTTGGGTGCGCACAAGGTAAAACCCCGCTCCTATGCAATAGCTCGCAAACCACATAGGTACTATGCCAACACATTACCTAATATTCCTATTGAATAGTGGAGCAAGTGTTTATGGCATCACACTCCTCTAGTTTGTGATGATATCTTTTTCTTGAGAAGGTAACATTTGTGTATATTCATTGAACTAGTGCATGGGTTGCACTAAAACCATATTTACAGCGTGTCAAAAAAGTAACAAAATTGTATCTGAATCTAACATGAACCTAGGATATATATAATGGATTCAGTGTCCTCTAAATACTTTGCTTGCACCAGGAGCAAAAAAGCATGATACAATTTAGTTTGATCTTTTGAAGATCACAACTCTTGATCTCAAAACATCTAGCATTTCTTTCTTTCCAAACAGTCCACCAAATATAGGTTGGGACAATCCTCCATCTATCTCTATCTGCAGCTCCCACCCCTACTTCTCCCCAACTGTATAAAATATGTGTGATTATGTTAGGCATAGCCCAAGCAAAACCCCCGAGTGAAAATCCTCCATAGCTGGGACGTTATTCTGCACTGGAGAAACAAATGATTGACTGTCTTAACCTCTTCCTCACATAAATAGCATCTAGAACACATGGAGAACTTCCTTTTCTTGAGATTTTCATGTGTTAAAACTTCTTCTCTTGCCATAAGCCAAGTGAAACATGACACCTTGAAAGGGATTTTAGGTTTTCAAATCTGCTTCCAAGGCCAAAGAGAAGGTTGTTGTCCATCTTTATTTAGTAACTTATATGCAGAGTTTACCTTGAATATGCCTTTGTTATTTCTTCTCCACCATAATCTATCATGTTCATTCCTTGTTCTTGTAAAAACTTCCAGTCTTCCAAAAAAAATCAGTCACAATCTCGATTCCCCAATCATCTCCTCTCCATATTTTGCTTGAAATTACTTTTCCCCAATATGGTTGAGGCTCAAAAAAGTATGTGATGGTATCTTTTGATTACTCAAGAAATAAATATTTCAATATTCTGACTGTAATAATCCCTTGTCTTGTATATGTTGCACACATCTGCAGTTGGTAGTAAGTGACCATGGAATGACTGAAACGGGAAATCATGGAAGGATCATCATTTGAGGAAAACGATTCTTTGGCACTTTTTATTGGTCCTACAAATTTTGGAAGTACATCACTCCTAATAAAGCCAACCAGGTATGTCACTATGAATTTTATTGTTGCTTAACTTCTAATGGATCAATTCATTGGTGGAAATCGGAATCACTTGCCATTTCTTATTATTTGCATGTGACAACTCTCTGCAAGAAACAGTTACTTGTGCTAGGCTATGTTGCTCGGTCTCTCCAAAAATGTTGTGGCACCGGTGTTTGATCCTAAAAAATACACAACTTTTAGAGGATCCAACACAGAATGGTTGACATTTTTGAAGAGTCAGAGCAACATAGGTGTTAGGTGGTTAAGGTGCAGCAGTACCTCCATTTTGATTAGTTTGCTTTAAAAAGAAATAGATAAGTTAGCAGAAAGTCTCGTAATATAGCTAGTAATTCACCCATGTTCTGCATGGGAGTTAATATATAACTATGCAATATTGGCTTTTCAAAATAAAAATTTGAGTAAAAGTGTTGCTAGATAAAATTTCTCTGAAGTTCTTTCAAAATAAAACTTGAAATACAACAATTGTTAAAAGGAAGTTTATAGGTAGTGACATTTTGCCATAGTTATTGACTGTTGTAGGTGGTTTTCATTTTATTTTAAAAAAATATCTTTGATAGTAGTCGAGGGTTTCCTTATTTGACACTGTTAAGATTGGTTCCGTTGAGAATATAATCAAATATTAAAAGCGTGCTCTCTCTAATAGCTTAAGCTTTTAGATGGGATAGTCATACATTTCAATATGGTATCAGAGTGTAATGACCCTCCTGGTCATTTCTGTGTCTTGCCTTCTGTGTGTCGTTTAGAGCATTCCTGTAGCGACCCCAAGTCATTTATGACTTGCTGGGACTAACATTTCGGTCACCTGGTTGTTCGTTTGGTTATGGTGCGAGTTTTAGTGTGTTGGAGCTTATGAATCTTGAACGATCATTTTCGATCAAAAGTTCAAGAAGATGACATCGAAATCCAATTCTGACGATTCCACTAGTTCCGAAATGTCAAGTTTGGTCTTGATTGAACCATCTTTTGAGTCCCAAGGTTTCCGATATTTTTCCTAGCCCTTTTGTAGTTTTTGACTTAAAATGATATGTGGGTGTGGGACCCACTTTTTGTCAAGATGACCTCGTATGAAAATTTTGACGGTACCATTGAGTCCGAAATATCAAATTTGGTAAGTTTGCATATCTCATTTGTGTGCACGGGGTTTCGAACGAGTTCGGAGCACCCCGTCGAAGTTTTTAAGTTTTATGGAAAGTGCAGAAAATCTGCACTTTTGGAAAATCTTAAAAACCTCATCTCTCAACGGAATTAGGCGATTCGAAGTGCGGGAGCTTCATATTTTCGGTGGCTTCACTGTAGAGTCTTCGGAAGTTATCTCACTCATTTTAGCTCGGTTTGGGTGATTCGAAGGCCCACGTGTTGAGAATTATCGTGGCTACGTTGTGGAGTGGTCAAGGAGTGTTGGGCACTATTAGATTCTTGTAAATTTCAAGTTTAGATTGCTGCATGTTTTCTTTTAAGTTGATTAAAGTGTGGTTTTTTTGCGTGTTGGGTTTTGCTGCGTTTTGAGACCCGAATTGTGTTCCATTCTGGAACACAAGTTTGGGGTATTGTTTAGGGTCTCTTGACGGAGTCAAATTCGAACAGTTCGATGCGGGTCCCACAATTCCCATTTTGACTCCAAAATTGACCTGTCTCCGTTTATTGTGATTTTGGTGTCTAAAAGACTGTAATAACGTTGTGACTTTATTTTTGGTAGCGTGGCAGTGTTTCGAGGCTGTTCGGAAAGGAAAAGCTCCGAATGAGTGATTTTGGAGTGCACGTGATCGTCCTACAGGTAGGCTACGACCTCCCTCTCTTAGACTGAGCTCTAGAGTGTGAATGCATGTTAATTAGTTGGGATTTAGATTGGTAGTTATTAATCATGCATAGGTGTTTAGAAATCATGTTTTGGCCTCTTTCGGGAATTATCGGGTAACTGTGAGCATGCTATGTGTTACTAATTGACCCTCCTTGCTATGTGGAGTGTTTGAATTCTTGATTACTGTTTATCTGAAGCATGTTGGGTCGTAGTTTAGGTTTGACTAGGGCTTGCCTTAGAAATACATGATTCAGATCCGATAGGCCTTAGTTTTTCCCTGACGTCGCTCGGCCGGCTTAGATACCTGTAGACTGGTGTAGCAGACTTTAGTCGGATAGTTTGGGCCTTAGTTAGGTGATACGCTTGCTCCGACGATAGCTATCCTTATTTTCCCCGATGTTACAGCTTCACGAGTTACGTCGACGACACTAGTTCTGCTTCGCGATTTGAATTTGATTTTTGATTCGGTTCCAAGGACTTACATTGATTAGCTAAGTGTGGACGACATTCCACAGACATTTATGAGTATGGATCGATTTGGACTCTTTCAGCAGCTACATTGGCACATTTATAGAGCATCCGATTTAAGGTCGGGCCTCTATCGCCCAGATACTTATACAGAGCATCCGATTTAAGGTCCGACCTCTATCGCCCAGATACTTATATAGAGCATCCGGTCAGAGGTTCGGCCTCAGTTACTTGATACTTGTTATTGGTTACTTGGGTACTTTTGGTGAGCATCCGGTTTGAGGTCTGGCCTCCGTACTGTCAGATTCTACTAATTGGGGTTGAGGTTCTAGTTCGATGTTCTCCGTTCTTGGGTTCTCATATGCAATTCTCTTTAGTTATAGTTATTTTGTGTACTCATCGGACTTATGGGGGTCCGTTCGAGTTTTAATTAACTTGCGCACGAGTGTACCTTCTGGGCTTATGGGGTCCAGTTAGCTTATAAATTACTTTAGTTAGTTATGTCTACACTCGTGTGCATTCCATTATTACTTAGATTTCCGTTGTTGACCTCTATTTGTGTTATTCCTTCTTTTCATATTGCCTTTACTTTTCAAGTTCAGTCGGCCTATGATGCCTACTGGGTACCTGTTGTTGTGGTACTCATGCTACGCTCTGCATCTGTTTCGTGATGCAGGTCCGAGCACCAGTGGCCAGGGTTGATCCAGTTTAGAGTAGTCTGATCCGGAGACAGGGGTGAGCACACGGTGTTTTGTACTATTTCAGTCTCCATCTGTATATATAAACTTGTCTTTTACCTTTCGAGACAATACAATCTCTGTGGTCCACTTTTGGGACTTGTACTCGTTTTGTTAGTAGCTCTATACTAGTGACTTCCAGGTTCTGGGAGGGATCTTTATTTGTATATATGTTTTGGTTTGCGTCCGCCTGTTTATATTGTTATCTTAAATTTTGCCTACTCTTGTTTAGTTTCTGCCCTCAGACCCATTACTTGTTGTTCCGGGTT
Source organism: Solanum stenotomum (assembly GCF_019186545.1). Classification (NCBI taxonomy): domain Eukaryota; kingdom Viridiplantae; phylum Streptophyta; class Magnoliopsida; order Solanales; family Solanaceae; genus Solanum; species Solanum stenotomum. The sequence continues at coordinate 23,623,997 of NC_064292.1, forward strand.
ACGGGTTGACTTACATACTGGTAGGTTATAGTAGGTGCCATCATGACTCGAGGAATCGGGTCGTGACACAAAGTCAGGCCCATCCCAATTTCTTTGTTCACGGATGTTGGACCCCCATATTATAGTGTCCACGCTCCAGTTAATGAGGTCTGGGCTTGCGGGGGAGTGTTAAGAATTCCCGAAGAGGGATGGGAATTCGGTATACTTATATGGACTTGGACAATCGTCCCTTCATAAGCTAGCTTCTGAGGTTGAGTTAAACCCAAGATCGTATCAGAGCAGGCAAAGGTCCTGAGATCGAATCTCACCGCCACCCAAATCAAAAAGAATTTCCACGTGCTTGGCCCATGAAAAAAAAATCAGGCCCACACGTGATGGGGCGTGTTGAGAATATAATCAAATAATAAAAGTGTGCTCTCTCTAACAGCTTAAACTTTTAGATGAGATGGTCACACACTTCAACATGTTCAATCATCAACTTAATTATTTATTTATCAATTATTCATAAATTTGGTGTTTGAGGTGGACCTTGCTTCAACATAACTCTTGTTGATGGTAGAAACTTTCAAATCATTAACAGGTCTGATTTGGTAGTTTATGTTGTTGATTCTGAGCCATATATAATGTTTGATAATTTTAAAGAACAAGTGTCAGAATGTGTTACATAGTGATGATGTTTATCTACGTAGGAGAATATGTGGGCGTGTGTTTGGATATCCTGTTGCCTTCTGTATCCACAAGTGAGCCATGGGATTGAGGAATTGAATTTTGCATTTTTCTTCAAATTGCTTTTCTGTGTATCAGAACAACAAATGAGAAAAGTTCCTGCACAGACCACAGTTGTTCAAGTTACCTGTAATTCATCCAATTACTAGTCAATATCTCTAAATTGTTTCCACTTTAATACTGGTTCTACGCTTATTTAATACTCTTACTGCATTTTTATTGGCTTATTGATTGAATAGTAAAGTGGGATGGCACAAATCTCTTATGTTTAATCATATGGGAGTTAAAGGCAACTTAATCTAGTTTGATGTTAATGATGTAATCACAGTTTTACATGGGGTGCTTCTCCTATGTTCTTCACAATTTTTGAAGGTTTCAGAGTATCCCAGTTTATACATATGCTTTCTGTTTCCGGGTATCAGTGGTTGTTATCTTGGTTTTTGATTAGAAAAGGGACTAGGCACTGCTATATGCAGTTTCCCACAAAAAATCATTTTTGGAGATTGCCATCCTTTTTATTTAACGATGGAACTAGAAGGGACATTTTTTGGGGGCTTAATTCAGTCTAAGATTGAGAGTTTACCTTGATGGCTCATGATAGTGAATTCTAGTTCATTTGGAAGTGAAATTCCTCAGAATAAAATGAGCTTCACCATAGATCAAATGAAGTATGCATTTTCAATATTGAGAGTTTATACTTTGACTCCTGACAACTTGTCATTGGAGCACCTTGAATTGTCTCAGCCTAATGGGAATGGTTAGAGTTCTCATTAGTCTTGGCACTCAAGTCTAACAAGATAAATCAGGCTCGACTGAATATCCAATCTGGTTATATTGTGGCAACACACTTTCTATGAAATCGAAGACATAAATATCAGCATATAGAGTAATTTAGATATATTATTTCAGTCCTGTCATTTCTTGTGACCACCATCTTGTCAAGATGGTGTATTTCATCTTTTTTTAACTATATATGCGTTACAAAATGAGTCATGTTCCTCTTTCATTTTCTTCAAGTATTTCAGTTGACCAACAACAAGTTATTGGAGTTGAATTCTCGGGAATTGCTTAGGCTCCTTGAAGTGCAACTACCTGGTTTAGTATGTGAAAACTTCTTATGCGACGACTTGACGGATGATGGATCTGAGAGGACAAGAGGTCGCAGTAGTCTGGAAGAGACCATTTGTTGTTTGTATATGAAGGCTGCAGATCTTGGAAGTCTGGGGAAGAGCCAATTTGACATATGTTTCCTCAGAACTTTTATTTGGGGAAAATGCTAATTCTTGTATTGTTTTCCGTATAGATCTGCTTGTGAGGACAATTGTTACAGTACTATTATGGAAGCATATTATAATTTTGTGAGTGGCTAATCTCATAGAGCAACTGGCGTGAGTTTAACCTTATAAAAGTTTTCTTTTGCATTTCCAGAAAGTAATAGAGCAGAGCATTCCATGATTTTTATACAATTTTCTTATAAGCTTTATTTAATATTTTTTAGAAACCTGTTGGACGACTTATATTTGGAGTAGCTGCTATGCTCGTTTCATGTTTGATGCTGCTGAGCCTTGTGTTTCTTCTAGGAAAGCAAGTTTTCTCTGCAGTTTTCTAGTGCCAATAATCACCTGAGCTGGTGGCATTTGGATGAGATTTTTATTCTTGTGGTAATTGTTATTGTTGTAATAAGCATGGGATCCAGTTCGGTGGTGGAGGAAGAGCAGTACATATGTCATTTCATGACATCCTCGCTTTATTTGTTATCTCTCTGAAAAGTAATGCAACAGTGCTGCTACCTTGGGTCTAAAGACGAATCATTACATCCAGATTTGCTCAATTTTTGAGAGGATGGCATCAAGGTGGTGTTAATTAGACTAATTTTTCAAAATGGTTAAGAGCAAGTGGGAAGTACTTATATAAAGTTGTTCCAGCTGGTTTCAGTAATCATCGTAATCAATATAAGTTTAGTTTCTCTTATGTGGTCCAGACAGTCAGAAAAGAACTTTATGACCGTAGTTTCCTTGATGCAATTGTTCCCAGGGTATCTGGTTTTATATTATAACACTAAATATCAAGATGTTGCAGGTAGTTATGATGCTACTTTAATGGCTCAGATAGTTTATGTTGTCCTAGGTTTCTGTTCAACGACTATTGTGTTGTTGTGCCATGGTGTATACTTTCCAAAATCGTACACTTTCTGTTCCTCAAGTCCAAAGAAAGGCTTGGGGTTTATGTTTTAGGGATTCGATTGGCTTGAGTTAAATATATTATTGGTCGCTTTTACAGCTATTGTTGCAGCAGCCCGTAAACTCAATGCTTGTACTATTTCTCTTCCTGCTAGCATTTGGTATTCTTCTGGTTCCAACCAGCATCGCAGGCAGTGGGTTGAGGTCAGTCAGATCTTTTCAATATTCATCCAAATTACAACTTTAAGGACTGCCTGCCTAATAATAGTTTCACAAGTCTTGTTTTTCTCCTTTTCCCGTGTCAGGTTGCTGCACTTTACTACATGGGAATGGCAGGCCATTTTGGTCTTGGTAACACCAACACCCTAGCTACAATCGATGTTGTTGGGGCTTTTATTGTAAGGTTTTTGTGTTTAATATTGTGTTTCATGCTAATTTCTCATCAGGATGCTCCACATTGATTGATTGTCAGGGTGTCTTGAACCACTCAACTATACTTTCTGCTTCACCAATGTTGTACCTCCTTAGCATGGTGATGTACAATTCTGTGAAAGACGCTAGTAGTTTCATAATTTCTGAGAAAGGCAATATTGGATAAGAGGACACTTGGTTTTTCTTGTTTTGTTCCGTTGGGTTTGAATTCCATTCTCTTGATAGCTTACACAATTGTGTTGCTATTAATGAGAAACCATTTATTTGTTTGGAGTGTATTTTCTCCCAAGTAAGGCTGGCAATGGAACCGGGAGGTACCGGTACAGGTTCCGGTCCGTTCCAGTCCGTTATCAGTTCCGTCTCGGTTTCGGATAGTACCGGTTCGATCCGGTATTGTGCCGGTCTGGGAGGGGTAACGGGACGGAATTCGGGATTTACCGGTCCGGTTAGTCCCGGTTTCGATCCGGTTCGTTCAGTTTTTTTTTTAAAATCTGAAATTTCAAATTATAGCCGTTGAGAGTCGTTGGGCAACGGGTTTTGGGCCCCACCAACGGCTCTTTCACCCCCATAACTCCCCTTTACACCTCCCTACCCCCCAAACTTTTTTTAATACCCAACCTTCTTAAAATTACATTTTCATCCTTTTTTTTTAACTATAAATACCCCTAATCTTTCATTCTTTTCACTCACAAAAATATCTTCTAATCTCTCTACTCTCTACTCTCTAAATTCTTTTATTCTCGTTAAAATTACGAATTTGGTCTTTGGAAATTGGAGCTTCAAAATTCAACTTTCAATTTTCGGCTTCTGGTCATACACGTCTACCTTTTTAAGTAGACGTTTGGTACATTCGTTCAAACTCACTTTTCATTTAGTTATTTATTTATTTGCATTTAATTATTTATTTTGTGAGTAATTAATCTCTAGTCTCTACTTATTTAGTTATTTATTTGTTTAAAACTTTGCTAATCATTTTCGTATTATATATAATTTACTCACTTTTTATATTTGAATATGAATTTCGGAAAAAACATTATTGAAAAGGGTAAAACAACCATAGTTAATTCGTTCACTAATTTATCTACCTCAAAATTCAAGAAAAATAAAAAAACCGATAGTACTTCTCAATCTAAAACTAAAAAAACTTCTCAATTAAGAATAAATACGGATGATTATACGCATGTTGATGAAACTGTTTTTAATATTGATAGTAATAGTGGATTAGATCCTTATCATGAACATTTACAAAGAAGATTTGGTAATTTTGAAGAGGAATTACCTGAAGATGATGAACATGATG
>NC_064292.1:23628815-23767471 GCF_019186545.1 Solanum stenotomum
GGCTCTAATATGGTCCAAACACAATTAAATCCTTCTAATGTTTCTGGTTCTAATATACAACGGTCATATAGTAGAGAAAAAGATCTTGAAGAATTAACTAAAATGATTGTTGTTATGGGTTTGCCATTTAGTTTTGCTGAAAATCCCGATTTTATTCATTATATTCAAATTGTGTATAATCCACATTTTAAAGGTTTTACTAGAAATACAATTAAAAAGGCTATTTTTGATTATCAAGATCAACATTTTCAATATCTTCGTTGTTTATTTTATTATAACCATTGTAAAATAGCTATTACTTCTGATATGGGCCGTAGTTTAAATGGCAATGATTATTTCACTATTAATGCGCATTGGATTGATGAAAATTGGACTTTGCAAAAAAGAATTTTAGGTTATAAATGTTGTGAAATGCATAAAATCGGTAGTTATATAGCTCAAACAATTATAGATGTTTTGCAAAACTATGGAATTTGTGATAAAATAAGTAGTGTCACATTAGATAATGCTTCTAATAATAGAATTGTTGTTGAAATACTAAAACCGTCTCTTTGCCCTATTTATATTGATAGTTTTCATATTAGGTGTGTTGCACACATATATAATTTGATTGTTAGAGATAATATAGCAATGTATGATGATGGTTGCACAAAAGTTGAAACTGCATGTCATTTTATTTTTAAATGTCAAGTTAAGCCTAGACGTAGAGATTTTGAAAATCGTTGTCGTGAATTTAATCTTCCACCTAGAGAAATTCCAAAATCAGTGTGTACTAGATGAAATTCTTTATTTGAAATGCTTGAAGTTGTTTATGAATATAGGAAACCTTTATAAATGGTTTGGAATGCTCATAATTCAAATATGGCATATAGATTTGATGATAATGATTTGAATGACATAAAAGAACTTATAGAATTCTTAAAAGTTTTTTATTTAACTACAAAAAAAATATCTGCACTTTATTATCCAACTATTTGCTCTGTTTTACCTAATATTTGTGTTATTTCTAGTAAATTTTATAAATTCAAAAATAAACCAAGATTTGAAGAATCTGTTAAGAAAATGATTGAAAAATTTTAAAAATATTTTATTCTTATTCCTTAAATTTATTTAACTGCTTATTTGTTAAACCCACATTACAAAGATGAAGGTGCATCACGAATGGTTGATAAAATATATTTTAATTTGGGTATTGATAGTGAAGAAGATGAAACACCTAGTTGTCAAGATGTTAAAGATAGTATAAAAATTGAAGCTAGAAAATTGTATGACTTATATAATTCTAATATAATGAATGTAGTACGTAATGAAGAGCCTCAAAGTTCTAGGAGTAGATATAATAATGAAGATGATATTGATGATATGATAGATTCTTATATTAAACTTTCTCGTAATGATAGAAATGATTTTGATGCATATATTAATCAAAATACAGAAGCTACTACTATTGATCTTCTAGAATGGTGGAGCAATCGCGGCCAGAGATTTCCAAAACTTCAACCGGTTGCTCGAGATGTGTTAGCTATTCAAGCATCTTCAGTAGCTTCGGAAGGCGCTTTTAGTGCAGCAAGATTTCAAATTGGAGAGCATAGATATTCATTAGCAGCAGATAGCTTGGAGATATCGGTACTATTTAGAGATTGGATTAATGGCGAGAGAAGGAGTTATGGTCGTCCACCTTTACCGACCAAATTTGAAAATGACGTTGATGAAATAATGCAAGATTTTAGTGACGACGACATTGATGCAATGGAAGAACTAGCTAATCAACCAATTCCAGAGCATGTTACTAGAGAAACGTTAAATGATTTAAAGAAAGATTTCTTTGGTAGCATGAACTATTAAATTTAAATGTCTATTAGTATGAGTATAATAATTCGAGGTCTAATTCAAACAAAACCCTTCCTAGAAGGTGGCTGTGTAGATTAGATTTTTTAATACTCTACTAATATTTTTTAACTCAACTTGTACTATTTAATTAATATTAATAAAAGTATAGGCTATTCGCCTTAATTTTTTTTTATTTATTTTTTTTTTATTATTGTCTTCAAAAGTTCAAATTTAACTTTTAATGTGTGAAATTTAAACTTTTATAGTTTTAAAGTTTTAAAGTTTCAAACTTTTAAAGTGTGAAATTTAAACTTTTATAGTTTTATAGTTTTAAAGTTTGAATTTAAATTTTCAAACTTTTAAAATTTAAAGTGTGAAATTTAAACTTTTATAGTTTTATAGTTTTAAAGTTTGAAATTTAAATTTAAATTTTCAAACTTTTAAAGTGTGAAATTTAAACTTTTTATAGTTTTAAAGTTTGAACTTTGAATTTAAATTTTCAAACTTTTAAAGGGTGAAATTTAAACTTTTATAGTTTTAAAATTTGAATTTAAATTTTCAAACTTTTATAGTTTTATAGTTTTAAAGTTTGAATTTAAATTTTCAAAGTTTAAAATTGTGAAATTTAAGAGCTATTCATACTAGTCACAACAAGGAGAAATGACAATGATAGCTGATCTTGCAGGTCCTGCTTATAAGCTTGAGTTTCCGACAATTGGCAAGGTATGGTCAAATCTCTATGTGGTTATATTTGAGAAAAAAAATACTATTGAAGATATTATCAACATTTTGTAGGCCAATAGTATTGACGATGGTTCCCTAATTTACCTTTAAAAATATCACAGGGAGTGTAATACTGAGTTTGCAATATTTGCGGCTTCTTAAGCTTGTGTCTGAAAAATAGAGAATGTAATCCATGATGCAAAAAACACTTGAATGTAGTTTCAACCAACTCTCTTGCTATTTGATGGAGTAAATTTCAGTAGAAAAGATGAACCGATCGAGGTGTTAATTGCTAAGGTATTTTATGATGCATTAATAGTAGCCTAGATTTGTTCCAAAGTTCTTCCTTTTATTTTTGGTACTATCTTGATAACAAATAAAATGGGCAGTGCATTGACTACAACATACATAATGAAAGTACTTGCAAACAACGAAACTAATGTGAGTTGAAAATCTGATTCAGATTTCTCATTTTTTGCCTTACTTTAGAAATGATATTTGTGACGACTTCTTACCAAAAGAAATCCAGGTCATTTCGAAGTTGAAAATGTAGGAGCACCACACTCATGCCCCAAACCATTCACTAGATACTTATAGGATATATATGCATGAAAGACAATTCTTATTTCTTACAATCCTCTATACTAGATTAAAGAATCTGATAGGTGAAAATATAATACCTTGTGAATCTCTCTTGTTAAGGAACTTGAAACTGTAGTAGTGGTCTAAATATAACTCTCTGAAACTGAGGAGTTAGAAAGTAGAAACTATTTAGTGAAGTAATTTTGGAATAATATCTCTAACTAGTCAAATAACTATCTAACTTATGAAGGTATGTTGCTTATTAATTAGTACTATGTATTAGTTGTTGAGAATGCATTATTTACTTTTGAAAGGTAATTTGATAACTTTCTAATAACATGGTAACTTTCTAAAATAACTATAGCTCAACTATTAAACTTGTAATTATTAGTATGTAGTGAAAAAATTTAAATTTCTTTTATTGATCTTCATTTTATAGAGATTGAACTTCAGTGAAAAGCAGAGTCGAAGTGGAATTTGGGGACTCCAAGAAAATTACCTCAGTTTGCTTCCACAAAATAGGTCTACATCATCTCTTTTTTCCCTTGAAATTCTAGAAATTCAAGTGACTTCATGCTTCTGTAAAGAATATGAAAATTTGTTAGTTGTCATTCATGTGTGATTGAGAGTAAGATGATTCACTTACTCAAAAAGATAATAATGTCAATTTTGATCAAATCGCCATTGTTTTTCATTTAGCAATATGTGATCAACATCTTTGTTTGAATTGATTAGCTTGAAGGAAATTATGGTTTATACACTTCTCTTTTATGGTTTTGTGGTTCCGTTTATGTTACACACTTGGAGGTCATGCTTTGAGACACAATGATCTGCTTCTGCTGCTCATTTTATCTAGAAAAGATTTAAGGTCTTATGATGAGTTTATGGTGAGTTCTTGAGCTTTACAATTTTAGAGTTCTATCCACAAGACATAAAGATTTTAAATGAAATTTACCATTTGATAATTATGAGAGACTGTTTGTTTATTTTTAAGCCTAAAACATGCTTGACTTCAATGAATCTCTGTGTCTTTTATATTTAGAACTTCATACTTAGAAAAGTCATTTCTTTACTTCAAAAGGCAACATATGCCTATTTTTAATCAAAATATGAAATTGTCCAGATTTGTGTTTATCTAAATGTGGGCTAACATCTGATAACTTGCTTTGATCCTATTTGAAAATCTAGTGATATCCATATTGTACCTCAAGAACACCTTGAGTGAATGAATTCAAAGTCTTGAAGAGAAAAGGTGTTTTAACTTTCAAAATTGTCAATTGTTGTATTTAGCCATGGTTCAAAGTTTGAGTTCTCTTGTATTTCAAGATATACATGTTGTCAAGTTTATTTGTGTTTCCTACTCCATCTAAATGACAAATTTTTTAAACTATTGAAGTTGATATGTTTCAGTTAACTCTTGCATATCTGGCTACACATAACATTTTGTTTCGTATAAAATATGCCTACGAGAATGGTCCACATGGTGGTCTTGAACTAGCTGGAATAATTCATCTTTAACTGTATGGATGAACAGATAGAGTGTCAGTTTATTTCCACCCTTGTTTAAAATTTTGAGTTAAGTGTTTACCCTATTCAATTAGTTAGGAATTACAATTTTTGTTTTTAAATTTCAAATGTTGAATATATACATGCTTCATTATATAAACTTATTGTTTGTGCAGATTCTTATTGGATGGCCATGAATTATGCATTCTGGAATTAGTAAAAGCCTCGACCACAAGTGATCAACGAGCAAGTAAAAATGGAGTGCAAGTATAAGTATTTTGACATTCTTAATAGTAAACAGAAATGTAAAGATAAGTTATGAATAGAAGAACTGTATAAATAGAGAAACTATATATAGAGAGGATTTGAAAAGGCTTGTTGGAGGAGCTAGTTATTGGTTTCTTTAATTGTAACTCTTCTGATTGTTATTTTAAATATTGTGTTTGTTGAACCAAAAATAGATTACTTTAAGAGTTTTATAAATTTTTATGTGCTATATTTTTATTATATATACAAATAATGATTACAATCAAATTAATATAATTTGGTATATTGAACCGCTGCAATATGCCATTTGGCTGTTGCAATAGCCTACCAAAATGTTGCAAATGGTTCAAATAACCATTGCAATATGCAAGTTGAACCGTTGCTATAGTTTCAAAAACCGTTCCATAAAATGTTATTACAACACATTAGAAACCGTTACATTTGGCTAAAAATCCATTGCTATAGATTGTGCTATGGCATCGAGTTCATATCCGTTGCAATAGAGAAATCTATGGCAACTATTTTCCTACCGTTGCACAAAACCGTTGCGATAGACCTATCATAACGCGATAAGATGAAACGGTCCCTCAACCGTTGCCATAGGTCTATTTGCAACGGTTATCTTATCTATTGCAAAGGTTTCAGAACTATTGCCATAAGCCTTTTTACTAGTAGTGCAAGTTTGTCATGACCCGAGCCTACACCCTGGATGTGGTCGGCACTCGAGAACCATTGTTGGTCCCCAAGCGAACCCTCATCCTGGCTGACTACAAGCGGAAGACTAACTCAAGCATACAAAAGCTTAAAAACTGAATTAAATTTCATTGAACTCAAATACTCAACTTTTTTATCAAATGGCTCTCCTCTCTCACACTCCAAGAGATGAAGTGGTCATGAAAGGCACTAGAAAATATCTCCCAAGTCACTAGAGGAGATCCAATTGGCAAAGACCCCATAAACTCTCCACCACTCTCTCACTGGCCCACAAAGTTGGAGTGTAGCTTACTGAATCCCCTGTGACTCAGCTAATCCAGCCACCTCTAGCAACTCTCGGCATATAGTCAGAAACTCATGAGCGTCCTCGCTCTTCCCACATTGAAACGGAGGTGGGTCCATCTTCCGAAATTTCTCATACCTACATTGATCATCCTCTGTGAGAACAACCGGCGGCGCAACTTGACCCTTAAATGTTGATGTAAGATCATTCCCAACCACGGGATCCACTGGTGGCTGCCACACCGAGTCCTGAATAACTGGAGCTTGCTGGTGATCTTAAGTGTGAGCCCCCACTCTAGTATGAGAGCCTTGTGGTGTGTCGGGCGCACCACCACCCTGAGAAAAGCTTTCGAGCACATTCAAAACCCTTAGTATGGTATTCTAAAGCAAAGGTGTGGATGTAGGCTCTAGAGGAACCTGGTCCTCTCTGTCATCAATTTGATGCTCTAGAGAGACCTCTTTAGCACGGCCCCTCATTGGTGCTACCCCACGGGCACGACCTCTAGCTAGTGTCGTTCCACAGGCACGACCTCTAGCTCTGGCTCTACCCCTACCCCTAGTTGGGGCCTCAACAACTGTCTTGGGAACTTCCTCCCCTCTACCACCAGTAACAGTAGCCCTAGTCCTCACTATCTATCAAAAGAACATACGATAGCTCAGTACTAAAGAAGGTACCACGTACGTTAAGAAAGAATGAATAAAAAGGAAGTTTCCTAACAGTCTTCATAGCCTCTCAAAGATAAGTACAGACCTCTTCATACTGATCCTCGAGACTCTATATAGACTCGGCTTGTATACACATGAGACCTATGAACTTGGGGCTCTTATACCATTTTGTCACAACCCAAAAATGGATGTGAGGGCACTCGTCCTATCCTACCAAGACAAGTCAACCTAAAACTCAATAATTTCGATAAAGTGTAGAAATAAAATAAAAGTAGAAGTTTAATAACAATTATTAATACTGATAACAAGTCAACTTAATTAAATCTCCAAAATTTGATTGTCACGTGCACAAGCCTCTAAAGTAATACAATGGAATCGAAAGAAAATACGTAAGTCTCAAATGACGTTAGGTCTCAAGTAGAACAAAATCATAAATAGGAGTAAGAAGGCTATTGAGATGACAAACAGCTACCTCGCAAATCTCCAGAGGAAGCCTCGAACAAGAAGAGAATAAAAAGATTTGGGGTCGCAACCTACAAAAATGTAGAAGCAAGGGGTGAGTACCAAATCACAAGGTACTCAGCAAGTAAACTTTTAAACACAAGCTAAAGGAATAGAATACGGGCACTCCTTACACCCCAACCGAACCTCTACAACTACAACCTCAAGAAAACCAATCCAACTTAATAGTTCATAATTTACATAGCACATAATTCAACCACGTCACTTCTACAATTAGATCAGCAACACATAAGATCACGTCACCAATCACAAGTTCCACAGAAAGGCACTCACAAGTTCACAAGTGATAAAGATATGTAATGCAATGAAATGCAATATCAAGTATAGTGATGCATGTTTGATCTAATGATACACACCCGCTGTCTCTCAGTCTGTAACTCATGGGGTACATATCTATCCATGCATCTGTCGCAGCGTGCGACACGTCCCTCGATAATTGAATTTGTCGCGATATGCAACACGTCCCTTGAATTATAGTATCCGTCGCGGCGCGCGACACGCCCCTCGATAATTGAATCTGTCGCGGTATGCAACACGTCCCTTGAATTATAGTATCCGTCGCGGTGGGCGACACGTCCCTCGAAATGGTACATCCTCTCTAATTTTTTATTCTTCCTCAATTCACATAACACTTATCACAACCATGCCTCAGAACCAATGCAAATGGCATGTTCAAATAAATAATCACCATAAGATTTCTAAACTAACCACACACAAGTTACTATATGATTAGCCTTGACTTAAAAACTAACTCAAACCTAAAATCAAGTTTCTAATCATGATACCAATTAACATGTCAATTCTTATATTTTTTGTTTCTAAATTTTTAAGCCTAGAATTAAGTCTTAATTCCCCTAATATCATAATCTAAGGGGTCGTTTGGTTTGAAAATGAGTTATGATGGGATAAGTTATGTTGGGATTAGTTATGATGGGATAAGTTGTGTTGGGATTATTTTTTATTGAGTGTTTGGTTTGTTGTATTCAAAATAATAAATTTTAAGAACAATTTATTTGTTTACAAAAATGCCCTTCATTAATGTAAAAAGTGATATAACAAAAGGGTTGAAAGAGACATTTTTGTCATTTACCTATTTTATCCCGGGATAAGTTATCTCGGGATTACTATACCACCCAAGGAGAGGGATAACTTATCCCGGTACTAATTATTAATCCCGGGATAAGTTATCCCGAACTTGCCAACCAAACAACAAAATAAGCGGTACTATAATTTAATCCCGGGACTATTTGGTATTATCCCTCACACCAAACGAGCCCTAATGGTATTATAAAATAAAACACCTTTAATATTTAATCACCTACACATGATATATTAAAAATTGAGAACGACATCATCATATATTCATAACAAGATTTGCCAAAGCTAAAAAAGTAACCACCGAAAACAGTAGCAGCAGTTATCTAAAGTCATATATCTACGCATTTTTTTATCCAATTCTTTTCTCAATACTTGGCTATTGTTAAGCCATGATTTACCTCACTAGTTTTTGTCCCCTAGTTTTATAAGGACCAAACGTCCTATATTAATATAATATTTAATATTAAGAATGTTTTTCTTCTAGCATATTAGTAAAAAAGACATCTAATACTCGAGTTCTTACCTGAACGCAGGGATGCGACCTTTTTAGCTTCCCTTATTCTTCTGTGTTTTATGACTCTTTTTCTTTTCTTAAATTATGACCCAAAAATTCTTAACTCTAATAATTTATTTCCCTTTATGGGTCAAGTGGTTTATGGTATTAAATCAATTATAAACTTAACTCATTAAGTATTAACTAAAATTGGTTATTTAAAAATTAACTATCAATTAATTAATTATATTTAAACGAATATTCAAAATTTTCGAAAATGACCTTTCGGATAATTAACCATTAATTAAATATTCATACGATCATCTCCAACCCACCTCTATTTTACTCTCCAAATATATGGAGAGTAAAATAGAGAATGTCCACTCCAACCCCCCTCTATATTGCCCTCTATACTCTATTTATAGAGAGGTGAATAGTAGTTCTTTATTATTTGCAATTATTTTCTAATGTAATATAACATCTAAAAATATATTATTGACACATTACTACTTCCACTCAAATTAATAATTTTTCTATTTATTTAAAAAAAAATAGGACTTTATATATGTAATTTAAAATCATTTTAATTTTATTTATATTAAATAAGACTACTAATTAATTGTCTAATATTTGTAATTATTTTTCAAGTAATATAATATCTAAAAACATATTATTGATAAGTATACTACTTTCATCCCGAATTGACAATGTTTCTAATTTGATTTTTTAAAAAAAATAAAATTTGTCACTTTAAATATGTAATTTAAAATTATAATTACTTTTCACTATGAAGAATGCAGAAAGTTTACATGATAATTCCAACAATCCACTTTTATGTTATAGTGATAAATTATTAAACTACACTTTTTAATGAGCACGAAAATACTTGATGCAATAGTTCAAAATGGAATAAGGGATGTAAATTAGTATACTGAATAATTGGATACAAATGGAATTGTTAATTTAAACAATTTTTAGCTACGCATAAATAAAATAAGGACAAAAGATTACTCATTTTGAACTCCGTAATGCATTAATAGAGCATAATGGCAGAAACGTAATAGTCTTGAAAGTTGAATATCTATGTAAAATTTAAAATAACTTTTTCAAAGATGCAATATTTATTATGTAATTGTATTTCATCAATGATTTGAATTGTTCGTTTATATGTATTATATATAATATTTGTTGCAATTTATGTTATTTAGAAATTTAGAATAAAATATTTTTTATTAAATGAAGAATTTGATAAGAATAAAATTTTATATTACATGAACATTATATAGATTATAGGGGTGATTATTTGAAATAGGAAAATAAAATTGAAATAGAAATAATAATATAATATTGAGGAAAGAGAAAAAAAATCATTTTTAGAGAGTAAAATAGAGAATTGGGTTGGAGTTGATTGTCTGAAAAAATAGAGAACTCTATATTTGGAAAGTAATAACGATTATCATAAATATTTTAATATTTTATCTTTATACGTAATATATCTTTTACACAATATTATCACTCAATTAATATGCGAGTAACGCTATCATATTTACAAAAACAAAAGTGTACTTCTATAGTGAATGTCAACACTGTTATAAATAGAGTGTTTTAAAGACAAAAAAAATATAACATCAAAGATTAGTTCTAAGGAAAATTAGGATGTTACAATGACATTTTGTTATAACGAATGATGGTTAAATAGAGGTTTGAGTGTTAACATTAATATATGAATAACATCACCTATGGTGAAAAATATTTCATTTCTTTAAGTTTCTACCTTATCTTTGCGGAATTGTAGTCTTCTCCTTTTTTCTACCGCATATATATCATATAGTTGTTGTCTAATGAAAGTATCTAGTATCTTATAGAAGTTGTATCGTGATATAAAATATCAAACTATTTCAATAACAAAAACTAATAGATGAATAATATTTAAAGTATTATTTATAGAATCTTTAATTGATTTAAGATCATTTTATGATGAATCACTGTTTTCTTATCTATTTTTAATTATATACCTAGCAAGGAGTGTATCTTGTGACAACATTTTCTCAGATTCAAATGAACACAAAATAATAGGAAATTCATACTTAAAAAAATTCATACTCAATATAAAAATAAAAAAGAAAAAAATATATGGAACAATAGCCAATAAAGAAGGAAGACAAAAATATATGTTCATGCTATATTCACTCCAATGTTTCATTTGATTGAAATATCATGCCTCCAACACTTTACTTTCTCCGTTCTTTTTACTTAAATATCTATTAAAAAAATTATTATCATGGCTATATTATCATATTATAAGTAGTGAAAATCTATTTTTGAAATAGTAGACTTAACATCAAAAATATTAATTCAATGGATTACGTTGATGCCGGTTATTTCATCAAAATTAAGAAGAAACTCCTTCGTTTGAGGGTAAAAAAATTATAAAAAAAAAGAAGAAGAAGAAATATCTTACCCCAATCATGTGTCTTTTTTAATATTTATTTATTATTATTGTCTCTTCCACCACTTGATCTATTAATTTTATTAGAAGAAATAATCCACAATGTGCGTATTCGTCACTATTCACTCTTTATGTGAACATTAATTATTAAATTCTCTCTCGAATGAAAACACAAAGGAAATTAATTAAAGACACAAAAAAGTTCACAGTTAATTGCACATTTGTCTGTTCTCTTCTTTTCTTCGCTAATAGAAAGCTCATACCTAAATTTCAATCCTAAGAACTTCAGTGAAACATATCAATGGATTGGGGATGAATCATTTATGAAAATGATCTCAAATTGTCACAATAAGAGATCCTCAAGAATTTATATGGAGTGAATGATTGTGATTCATGACCGAAGAAACATGAACATTGAAATTGTTGTGACTCTTCGTAGGAAATAAGTTTTTTTTTAATAAATAAAATATGTAGGTTAATTCGAAGGGTATTAGTGTTCTAAGATGACAAAAATAATTATTGAAGTAAGTATATGATGAAAATTGTTAGAGGAAAATACGAGTGTGATTTGATGAATGATTTGCTACAATTTGTTCAGCAACTCTTTCTTATGTGGTACCTCAAATTTCGAACTTAATAAACTGTGACAAATAAGACTTGAGATTTTGTCACTCTCCGAGCCTACACCCTGGACGTGGCCGGCACTCGAGAACCATTGCTGGCCCCAAGCGAACCCTTGGCCTGACTTACTTACTCAGCAGAAGACTTTACTCAAGATAAATACTTTTAAAACAAGTAAACTGAACTGCTAACTTAGAATGTATTTGTGAGACCCCGTGGTTCTTTCACATAATATGTGTATCATTGAATGAGTGTATGAGGCTTTATATGACTTGCTGTATCATTTCAAGAGAATAAGGTTGCAAAGGGGAGGTAAAAAAATCAAAGAATTAGACTAACGTTATGGGTCAAGGATGCCCTTAAACAAGTTCGAGTTAAAGAATGTCTATTCTAACAGCCCGCCCGTTCAGAACGCTTAAGTTAACCGGTACCTTTGGGGATAAGACAAAGAGTGTCTTATATGCTAATAAGGATGTTTTATAATGTGATATAGTCGCCCAATGATCGTAAGTTAAGTTTTGAAGTCAAGCAAGTTGAGAAATAAAAAGTTGGCAAAAGTTGGAGCAAGTTTCTTTGATAAATTTNATCAAAGAATTAGACTAACGTTATGGGTCAAGGATGCCCTTAAACAAGTTCGAGTTAAAGAATGTCTATTCTAACAGCCCGCCCGTTCAGAACGCTTAAGTTAACCGGTACCTTTGGGGATAAGACAAAGAGTGTCTTATATGCTAATAAGGATGTTTTATAATGTGATATAGTCGCCCAATGATCGTAAGTTAAGTTTTGAAGTCAAGCAAGTTGAGAAATAAAAAGTTGGCAAAAGTTGGAGCAAGTTTCTTTGATAAATTTTCTGAAAATTGGGTTAAATGTCTCGGAGCTTTTCTACCAATCTATAAAGCTTTAGAAGAACCCCCAATATATGAAATCGAAGGTCTACGAGTCTACTTTCCAACGCACTAAACCATTTGTTCATACGACTTCAGGATTGAGAGATATTTAGATTTTAGTGAGGCTGTACAAGCAGGCACGTGAAGGTGGGCCCCTAGCCCCTATGTCAGTTTAGCTTTATAATATCAGATTCCCTTCGTTATATCTCATTTTTTTCGACCAAAATAAGAAGAAAACAGTCATAAATCCTCTCTAAAGGTTCCCCTATCATCCAAGAAAAGATTTACAAGATTTCAACGTGGTTTCACCATCGGAACGTTCATAGAGATTGTGTTACTTCTTTCCTCCTCGTTGGTTGTGATTTGAAGGATTCTTCGTGGTGAAAGAGTCTCGTTTTTAGGTGGTGTTTCTGTTGTTTGAAGGTAATAATTAATTCTCACCCTTCATTTTATTGAGTGAGTCCAAGTTATGGCTACGCTATATAAGCAAGAACTCGAATAGACGGCTGGAAAATCGTATTTTGATAGTTATGTGATGTTGGCCTATTTTTCAAGTATTTTCTTATGTTGTTGTTGCTGGAATTTTTTTGGAAATGCTTTGTATGTGTGTGGTTCTTGTTTATATGAGTCTGGAAGAGAAGAAGTATAGATGGGTAATTAATTATAAGATAAATAAGTGTAACGTTGGTTCTATTATTGCATTGCAATTTTCAAATTGTTTCTTCTTGGTTCAACGTCTTGCGTTTAAGGAGATTGTTTGTTATAGACAAGACATGTTAATGTACTGCAAGCTCCATCAAGTTTAAGTTTATGTTTTGTCCTTTTAAGTTCTTATTGCATATGAAGAGAAAGACATGACTCCAAATGTAATTATTGGACAAACGTATAGGATGATGATAGGAAGCGGCGAGTTCAAGTTATTATGGTTATATTGAACAATTATAGGATTGTATTATACTTTTTTTATGGATTTAATGGTTTGAAGACTCGTGGTTAGGATTTGGTTATGGTTATTTTGGGTTGGAAAAGAGGGGTGTGGTGATACGTCAAGTTTTAATTATTGTGCAGGCATACTCTATTTGGTTGTTGTTGACAATTCTCCACTTGTTAATAGCTGCTGCAAAAATGTATGTTATGTCATTAATTTGAGGTTTTAATTTGGAGAAGAGAAGGTAATGAAGAATACATTTAAAAATGGTTTGGCGAGCTAATCACTCTGCTAGTGAGTTCTAAATTGCTACTTTGACCCTGACGTGTTAATATTCTGCCTGTAACGGTTGTGTGACATGATTTTCTGTAAACTACATACTGTAAGGAAGGGGGTACAATCCATATTGATACAACAAGACCCAAAATCGAGGTATGTTAAGGCTAAGCACTGTACTTCCTTTGAGCACAAATTTTGGAATCCTAAATCGTCAAATATTATTTTACTACTCTATTACTAGAAAGACCTTTGGTGAAAGGCATTGATATTGCAGCTGGTGTATTTTTTTGACTCCATTATGTTGCTATTTCACTCGTTCGGTTAGACAAGGTATTTGGCGTCTTTATGTCATTTTGTTGATTCTCTTGACTATAGGTCCATGTGTACATATTCTTATTCTTCTTTAGGTGTAGTAACTTAAAAAGATTAGAGATGAACAATATGAATTTGAAATCAATCCTCCTTCCTCGCTAATTTATATTTTTGAAAACTTAAAATAAAACATCGGTCTCCAAAATTCTTAAATATAAATTGTAGGTTTAAACTACTAAAGTACGGGTTTTTCTGAAATACTTTCTATTACGAACCACTAAGAAAGCATATGTAGATACTAAGTGAAGAACTTTAAGCTCTTTATGAACATTCTCAAGTTTAAGTTGCCTTTCTAAATCCAAGTTAAGTGTTCCAGTTCAATCTACAAGTATATAAGTTTCACGAGATATTTACATGTGATACGAAAGTGATTACGAGATTATGAAGACAAAAGTACCAATGAGCCAAGATTGGCAGCATGATTCAGGTAACAAATGCATTACAGATCCATGACATTACATGATATACATTCTACTTCTGAGCTATAATCGGAAGGTATGGGGCCTATTGCCTATATTTATATGTATGAGACACAGATGGCCACAAGTTGGCGAATATGATCTCGGTTCGCTATCGGAAGGCACCACTATTGCTAGCACTTGGTTGGGTATGACATGCATTTGCATCTATATATATATAATCACAACATACGATTATGCGAGTATACCATGCATATTTAATATATATAATGTTTAATGTCAGCCATGGAGGCTACCAGAGTTTCTGTTTCAGGTGGTATATGTATTCCCCTTTTTACAGTAACTATTTATTATTCTATTTTCTGCCTTACATACCAGTACATTTTTATTCGTACTGACGTCCCGTTGCCTGGGGACGCATTTTTGTTTCGTGCGTGCAGATCTAGGTAGGGATTCTAATTGACCCCTCTGCTAGGACTCGAGGTTCAATTGTGAGTTGGTAAGCTCCACTTATTCCTGGAGCATCCATAAGATGTTACTTTTATTGTACAATTTGGGTATAATCGGGGCCTTGTTCCGACCAGTGCTTATGTCACTCATAGAGGCTATTGTGGACACCGTATTTTGGGTTTCTCTCTGCAGCTTCCAGCCACATAGGCTTGGCATGTATAGATATGTATGTATGTGTGTATATCTTCATGGTAGCCTTGTCAGATAGCTAGTACCTTAAGGGTTCATTCATAGTATTTTAGATGTTATGATGCCTGACCTTCTAAGCCCTCAGTTGAATCAGTTGGTATGTTTATGTGGCTAACTCGATTGCATAAGGTGTCGAGTGCCAGTCGCGTTTTCTATACTTTGGGGCGTGACAATATTATAATAACATTCACTGCCAAAGTGGAAACTCAAGTCTCAACTTAACTGAAAAGGAAAAGTAAAGACTCGTGAACTAACATAACTAACTCTGTCTATGAAGCCTCTAAACAACTGAGATGAACATCAGGACAATAACCACGACATCCAAATGAACAAAAATACTGAAAGCAATAAAAGGATCCTCCGAAAAGCTAGGAGGCTATCAAACTGACTTTTAGTGCTCAACTGGATCAATGATGCGCTGGATGCTGATCATGGTTACCTACGTCTGCATCATAATACGATGCAGGCTAACTGGCATCAGTACATTAAATGTACGAGTATGAAAGTTGGAATGCTAAACATAACTTAAGCTTGAAAAGAATCTAAAAGAAACACTTACCTTGCCTTTACTCAACTCCTGAATAATTTAACTCAATATAAAGCAATAAAACATATGCAATATATAGAAAGCTTTTAAAACAGTAGAAAACAACTTAGTTTGTTAAAGAAAAATGCAATAACAAACTCAAATTTACTCATATAGTAAAATAATATAGTTTCTGTGGGAGTTTTTCTAACCGACAACCACCATTATGAGCCTAAGTAGTGATACACCGTCTTGCCCACGCTGCCAGAACTGTCATATACTTTGCTGTCATATAGAATGCTTAACTTAGTGGATCAACTAGCTTATGCTAAAAGCATCTAAATGAGTCATCTAAAAAGTATGATCCTTTACTACCCATGATGGCTACATGGTTTATGGAGACGTGAGTTATCTGAACTCAAGCTCGTCCCCATATCGGTGCTCAATACTACTCCCAAAATATACTTTAGCTCATATGTTTGTAAAAACAAAACTCTTTCTTTGGTTTGAGATAATTACTCAAAAACTTAGCTTAAAAGCACACTTGGAAATCTCAGTTTCCTTTCTTGCTCAAATGTGAAAATATTTTAACTCTTGGGAATACTTAGTTCCCAAATAATCTTTGAAGAATGAACGTTACTCTTACTGTTTACTGAAAACTAGCTCAAAGGCTCTTTTGGAAATCGAAGTTTCCTTTCTTGTTTAAGTGCGAAAACATTACTCTTAGGAATACATAGTCCCGATATACTCTTTTGAAGAAATGCACTTCAAACTTTATTCTTTACTCAACTCAAAACTCAAGTCTTAAAACAAATTTAAAACATTTGAAAAAGACTTTTGGAAAACTTTATGAACTTCTCTTGACTTGACTCTTGACTTCTCTTGACTTGACTCTTAACTTCTCTTGACTTGACTCTTAACTTTCCTTGAATTGAATTATGGATTCAAGGATCATGATTTGTGATAGGAAAGATCTCATGATGTTTAAGAATGATTTTAGATAATTAATTATGAGAAATGATCAAGAAATCACTGCTGGGGAAGTACTCCGCGACGCGGAGATGAATTAAAATATTTGGTCGCGAAATAACTTTTGAGCCAGAACGGTCTGTGAACGCACCGTGACGCGAAAACAATTTTGTCAAATCTGAAGAAAAGGTCCGCGTCGCGGACCTCCTACTTGTTCCTTGTCCGACTTTTTCCTTTTTCGTTTTCCAGCCCCAATTCGCCTAAACTCGACTACTATTCTCAGTATCTCTTTAGATTCAGATACCCAGTATGTATACACAAGAATCTAACTGAAACAACTCAAGAAAACAAAATTTTAACCTTAAGGGACTCCTCAATCTCAACCTAACTCAAGAACGAAGGCCAATTTCAAGAACACCATTCAAGATTCATCAACTTTCAACTTTCTAGAACAAACTTCGCAGAAATAAACATGTTTGGCGCGTGGGTGAACGAACCCAATGCTATGAAAGACTCACATACCTCATAGGGATCACCCCTTCATGAAATCTATGAGTCTAGCTTCAAGAACTTTGACGATTTCTTGCTCCTTCTCCTCTTTTCTCCTCTTCTTTTCTCTTCTCTCAAAACCCTAACTTGTTTCTCAAAAGCGTAAACTGAATCCAATCAGTTTCGACTCCAACTTAATTACCAAAAACGAAGTTAATTAATTGGCTGGTGAAAAGACCATAATGCCCTTCTAAAATCCGGATTGGACTTTCCTTATTAGAACAACCCAACTTCCAATGGGCATAACTCACTCATATGAACTCGAAATCACATAAAATCAACTGTGTTGGAAAGATTATTCCAAGATCTTTCCTACGATATCTGGAAACACACCTAACGCATCCTGAGCTAGGAGTTATGGTCGTTTGAAGTTGACCAAAAACTTAAACTTAACTTAACTTAACTAATTTCCAGATTTTTATTATTTCCAAAAATCACTCTTTCTAATTCTAGCTCTTTCTAGTTCTTTCAATTTATGACATGTTACAATATATCCCCCTTGGGAACATTCGTCCTCGAATGAGATTACTCTAAGTAGGCTAAGGGTGTAACATTTAACATTCAACTCAAACACCCAACAAGCAATGCAATTACAACATGCTAATCTTATAAATAAAAACCAAGAAAAGGATTAGTACCTTAATTTGGAACTTCTCCGGATTCGAAGAGATGTGGATATCTCTTCTTCATATCCTCCTCAGCTTCCCAAGTAGCTTCCTCAACAAACTGATTCCTCCAACGAACTTTGACTGATGCTACCTCTTTTGTTCTCAACTTGCGAACTTGTTGATCTAAAATTTGAACCAGAATCTCTTCATAAGATAAGCTATCCTTGATCGGAATATCTTTAGTTGGTATGATCAATGAAGGATCGCCCATACACTTTTCCAACATGGAGATGTGGAACACTGGATGGACTGCTGTTAATTCTTGTGGTAGCTCTAGCTCATAAGCTACATTGTCAATCCTCTTGGATGTTCTGTAAGGGCCAATATACCGGGGACTAAGTTTCCCCTTCTTACCAAATCTCATAACACCATTTACGGGTGAACTTTTAGATATATCCAATCATCTACTTCAAACTCTAGCTCCCTTCTTCTCACATCAGTGTAGGATTTCTGACGACTCTGTGCCGTTTTCAACCTCTCTTGAATCACTTTCACCTTCTCTATAGCTTGATGAACTAAATCTGGTCCTATTAACCCAGCTTCACCAATTTCAAACCATCCAATAGGAGATCTGCATCTTCTCTCATAAAGAGCCTCATATAGAGCTAGTTAGATGCTAGCATGGTAACTATTGTTCTAAGTAACACAATGAGAGGTAGGTGATCATCCCAATTACCCTTGAAATCAATCACACAATCCACCTTGATACCTCAAAACACCATATCCCCCTTGTTCAAAAGCCATCACTTTGTTTGTTTTTGAACACTTGCCTTTAATTTAAGCAATAAAGGATCTTGGTCTTGCTTATCTTTTACTTCTGACACTATTGATGATTCAGCCCCATTCATCACCACTACTTCTCCTTCTATGGAATCCCTTAGTTAAAATCTGAGTCGTGCAAGTCTATGCAGCTCTTTTGCTAACTCTTCTTATCATCCTCAAAATGGGTGGTACTACCCATAGATAACCTACTCAAGGCATCAACAACAACATTAGCCTTCCCTGGGTGATAAAAAATACTCATGTCATAATCCTTGAGTAATTCTAACCACCTCCTCTATCTGAGATTAAGCTCTTTCTAACTAAACACTTACTGAAGACTCTTGTGATCGGTGAGAACATCCACATGAATACCATAAAGATAATGGCGTTATATTTTCTAAGTAAAACTACAACAACCAACTCTAAGTTATGGTTTGGGTAATCCTTCTCATGAACCTTCAACTATCTGGAGGCATAAGTTATAACTTTGTCATTCTGCATTAATACACAACCCAAACCAACTCTGGATGCATCACAATATACAACAAAGCCTTGTGTACCTTCTGCTAACGTTAATACTAGGGCAGTAGTCAACCTCCTTTTCAATTCCTGAAAGCTTTTTTCACAAGCTTCAGACCATTGAATCTTCACTGTTTCTGAGTCAACTTGGTCAAATGAGACGAAATAGATGAGAACCTCTCTACGAACCTTCTATAATAGTCAGTCAAATCCAAGAAACTCCTAATATGAGTTAGAGATGTGAGTCTAGGCCAATTTTGCATTGCCTCAATTTTTTGAGTATCAACTTTAATTACCTCTTTAGACACAATGTAGCCTAAGAATGCCACAGACTCAAGCCAAAACTCACACTTAGAGAACTTGGCATACAACTCTCTATCTCTTAGAGTCTGGTAAACTATTCTGAGATGACTAACATGATCTTCTTCATTCCTTGAATAGATTAGTATGTCATCAATGAAGACGATAACAAACATATCTAAACAAGGTTTGAAAACTCTCTTCATAAGGTCCATGAATGCTGCAGGCGCATTGGTCAAACCAAAGGATATGACCAAAAACTCATAATGACCGTAATGGGTCCTGAATGCTGTCTTAGGAATATCGCATTCCCGTACTTTCAACTGATAGTAGCCAAATCTGAGGTCTATCTTACTGAAATAAGTAGCACCCTGAAGCTGATCGAAAAGATCATCGATTCTTGGAAGAGGATACTTATTCTTGATGGTATCCTTGTTCAACTGACGGTAATCTATACACATCCTAAGGGAACCATCTTTTTTTCTCACAAATGGGACCGGAGCACCCCAAGTGTGATACTTGGTCGAATGAAACCTTTGTCTAAAAGATCTTTCAACTGCTTTTTAAGCTTTTTCAACTCGGCTGGGGCCATTCTATATGGCGGAATAGATATGGGACAAGTATCTAGAAGAATATCTATACCGAAGTCTATTTCTCTTTCAGGAGGGACTCCGGGAAGATCATCTGAAAGACTTCTGGAAACTCTTTTAGTACTAAAACTGACTAAATAGGAGGTATCTCAACACTAGAGTCATTAACTCGGACTAAGTGATAGACACATCCCTTGGAAACTAACTTTCTCGCCTTAAGGTACGAAATAAAACGACCATTAGGCACTGTTGAACTACTCTTCAACTTTATAACTGGTTCACTGGAAACTGGAACTTAACAACTCGAGTTCTATAATCTATTGATGCATAACAAGCATGAAGCCAGTCCATACTTAGAATGACATCAAACTCTATCATGTCTAACTCAACTAAATCAGCCATGGTACTCTTGTGATTGACGGAAATGGAACAATCACGATAGACTCTTTCTGCTAGAATAGACTCACCATCATGTGTAGAAACACTGAAGGCTCAAAAAGTTGCTCAGGAAGAACATCAAAATGAATACTTGGATCATACCAGTGACAACATCTGGCGAATCCTCTTTCTCTCAGCGACTAGCGATAACAGAAAGATGGTTCCTTCTCCACCTACCCTTGAAGTAGCTCATTTAGATGCAGCTCTATCTAGTGGAGCAATTGAAGAAGACTGGGCTCTATTACCCCCATTACCATTATTATGTCTCCTCTTAGGACACTCTATCATAAAATGACCGTTCGGGCCACACTTGAAAGCAACTAGTAGAGTCATCACGACACATCCCTGAGTGGCTCCTACCACACCTAGCACATGCAGGAGTCTTAGTACCCCCTTGTGCCTTACTACCATGCGAATGCGCATGTCTTGCTCTGAACTGAGAATTCTGACTATTGTACTCACATTTGCTTCTTAGTGCAGGTGCACTAGCAGATGATGGAGAAGGTCATTTCTGCTTATGTTGGAAAGAAGAGCGGTTCACATTACTCTTTTGCTGCCCGGATTCATTCCCTGATGTCTTAGCCTTATTATTCTCAAACTCTTCTCTATCTTTCAGCTGGTTCTTGTCAACTTGCTGCACATGGATCATCAGTCTTGTTATTCCCAT
Organism: Solanum stenotomum; assembly: GCF_019186545.1. NCBI lineage: Eukaryota > Viridiplantae > Streptophyta > Magnoliopsida > Solanales > Solanaceae > Solanum > Solanum stenotomum. The sequence continues at coordinate 23,650,141 of NC_064292.1, forward strand.
GTAACCTATTAACATGGTTGTCTTACTTTCCTTACTTGACAGACGAGTCAACCCAACTACGAATAAACTCATCCTGCTCCCCATGTCAGTAACTATTTTTTCGCTTCTCTTAGCTCACGAGGAAAGAAACGCCTCATGAAAGCACTCTCAAAATAGTCCAACTCACAATCAGATACGCGCAAGCACGAGGTAGAAAGAAACTTTTTAGAGATAAAACTCTAACGTACGAAATAAGTATGAAAGAAGTGAAGGAATTTCCTAAACGTTGCAGCCTCCTAATTATAGATGTGGCGCGCTTCACACCGATAATTAGGACTCTACAAACGCGGCTTCATACACTCCCTAGGACTCTTGAACTTTATGCTCTAATACCAAGTTTGTCACACCCCGAGCCTACATCCTGGATGTGGCCGGCACTCGAGAACCATTGATGGCCCCAAGCGAACCCTTGGCCTGGCTTACTTACTCAAGATAAATACTTTTAAAACAAGTAAACTGAACTACTCAAAATATAACTTAGAATGTATTATAATAAAATTCACTGCCAAAGTGGAAACTCAAGTCTCAACTTAACTGAAAAGGAAAAGTAAAGACTCATGAACTAACATCACTAACTCTGTCTATGAAGACTCTAAACAACTGAGATGGACATCGGGACAAGACCCACGACATCCAAATGAACAAGAATACTGAAAGCAATAAAAGGATCTTTTGGAAAGCTAGGAGGCTTACCAACTGACTCTGAGTGCTCAACTGGATCAACGATGCGCTGGATGCTGATCCTGATTACCTGCGTTTGCATCATAATAAGATGCAGGCCAACTGGCATCAGTACATTAAATGTATGAGTATGCGAGTTGGAATGCTAAACATAACTTAAGCTTGAAAAGAATCTGAAAGAAACACTTACCTTGCCTTTACTCAACTCCTGAATAACTTAACTCAATATAAAGCAATAAAACACATGCAATATATAGAAAGCTTTTAAAACAGTAGAAAACAACTTAGTTCGTTAAAGAAAAATGCAATAACAAACTCAACTTCACTCATATAATAAAGTAATATAGTTTCTGTGGGAATTTCTCTAACCGTCAACCACCACTATGAGCCTAAGTGGTGATACAACGTCTTGCCCACGTTGCCAGAATTGTCCTACACTTTGTCGTCATATAGAACACTTAACTTAGTGGATCCAGTAGCTTATGCTAAAAGCATCTTAAGGAGTCATCTAAATAGTATGATCATTTACTACCAATGATGGCTACATGGTTTATAGAGAAGTGAGTTATCTGAACCCAAGCTCGTCCCCATATCGGTGCTCAATATTACTCTCAAAATATAATTTAGCTTATATGTTTGTAAAAACAAAACACTTTCTTTGGTTTGAGATAATTATTCAAAAACTTAGTTTAAAAGCTCTCTTGGAAATCTCAGTTTCCTTTCTTGCTCAAATGTGAAAACATTTTAACTCTTGGGAATACTTAGTTCCCGAATAATCTTTGAAGAATGAACTTTACTCTTACTCTGTACTGAAAACTAGCTCAAAGGCTCTTTTGGAAATCTTAGTTTCCTTTCTTGTTTAAATGTGAAAACATTTACTCTTTGGGAATACATAGTCCCGATATACTCTTTTGAAGAAATGCACTTCAAACTTGACTCTTGACTCTTGACTTCTCTTGACTTGACTCCTAACTTCTCTTGACTTGACTCTTAACTTCTCTTGACTTGACTCTTAACTTTCCTTGAATTGAATTATGGATTCAAGGATCGTGATTTGTGATAGGAAAGATCTAATGATGTTTAGGAATGATTTTAGATAGTTAATCGTAAGAAACGATCAAGAAATCACTGTTAGGAAACTAATCCGCGACGCAGAGGTGAATTAAAATATTTGGTCGCGAAATAACTTTTGAGTCAGAACGGTCCGTGACCGCTCCATGACGCAAAAACAATTTTGTCAAATCTGAGGAACAGGTCCACGTCGTAGACCTGTTACCTGTTCCTTGTTCGACTTTTTCCTTCTTCATTTTCCAGCCCCAATTCGCCTAAACTCGACTACTATTCTCAAGCTCTCTTTAAATTCAGATACCCAATATGTATACACTAGAATCTAACTCAAACAACTCAAGGAAACAACAGTTTAACCTTAAGGGACTCCTCAATCTCAACCTAACTCAAGAACGAAGGCCAATTTCAAGAATACCATTCAAGATTCATCAACTTTCAACTTTCTAGAACAAACTTCGCTGAAATAAACATGCTTGGTGCATGAATGAACGAACCCAATGCTATGAAAGACTCACATACCTCGTAGGGATCACCCCTTTGACGAAATCTACGAACCTAGCTTCAAGAACTTGACGATTCCTTGCTCCTTCAACTTTTTTCTCCTCTTTTTTTCTCTTCTCTCAAAACCCTAACTTGTTTCTCAAAAGCGTAAACTGAATCCAATCAGTTTAGACCCCAACTTAATTACCAAAAATTAAATTAATTAATTGGGATTGGGTGGTGAAAAGACCATAATACCCTTCTAAAATCGGGATTGGACTTTCCTTATTTAAACAACCCAACTTCCAATGGGCATAACTCACTCATACGAACTCGGAATCACGCAAACTCAGCGGCGTGGCAAAGATTATTCCAAGATCTTTTCTACGATATCTGGAAACACCTAACTCATTATGAGCTAGGAGTTATGGTCATTTGAAGTTGACCAAAAACTCAAACTTAACTTAACTTAACTAATTTCCAGATTTTTATTATTTCCAAAAAGCACTCTTTCTAATTCTAGCTCTTTCTAGTTTTTTCAATTTGTGAGATGTTACAATATATCCCCCTTGGGAACATTCGTTATCGAATGAGATTACTCTAAGTAAACTAAGGGTGTAACATTTACCATTCAACTCAAACACCCAACAAGCAATGCAATTACAACATGCTAATCTTATAAATAAAATCCAAGAAAAGGATTAGTACCTTAATTTGGAACTTCTCCGGATTCGAAGAGATGTGGATATCTCTTCTTCATATCCTCCTCAGCTTCCCAAGTAACTTCCTCAACAAACTGATTCCTCCAACGAACTTTGACTGATACTACCTCTTTTGTTCTCAACTTGCGAACTTGCTGATCTAAAATCTGAACCGAAATCTCTTCATAAGATAAGCTATCCTTGATCGAAATATCTTTAGTTGGTATGATCAATGAAGGATCGCCCATACACTTTTCCAACATGGAGATGTCGAACACTGGATGGACTGCTGTTAATTCTTGTGGTAGCTCCAACTCATAAGCTACATTATCAATCCTCTTGGATGTTCTGTAAGGGCCAATATACCGGGGACTAAGTTTCCCCTTCTTACTAAATCTCATAACACCCTTCATGGGTGAAACTTTTAGATATACCGAATTATCTACTTCAAACTCTAGCTCCCTTCTCCTAACATCAGTGTAGGATTTCTAACGACTCTGTGCCGTTTTCAACCTCTCTTGAATCACTTTCACCTTCTCTATAGCTTGATGAACTAAATCTGGTCCTATTAACCCAGCTTCACCAATTTCAAACCATCCAATAGAAGATCTGCATCTTCTCCCATAAAGAGCCTTATATGAAGCTAGATAGATACTAACATGGTAACTATTATTGTAAGTAACTCAATGAGAGGTAGGTGATCATCCTCATTACCCATGAAATCAATCACACAATCCACCTTGATACCTCAAATCACCATCTCCCCCTTGTTCAGAAGCCATCACTTTGTTTTATTTATGAACACTTGCCTTTAATTCAAGCAATAAATGATCTTGGTCTTATTTATCTTTTACTTCTGATACTAATGATGATTCAGCCCCGTTCATCACGACTACTCCTCCTTCTGTGGAATCCCTTAGTCGAAATACGAGTCGTGCAAGTCTATGCACCTATTTTGCTAACTCTCTCTTATCATCCTCAAAATAGGCAGTACTAACCCTAGATAACCTGCTCAAGGCATCAACAACAACATTAGCCTTACCTAGGTTATAAAGAATACTCATGTCATAATCCTTGAGTAATTCTAACCACCTCATCTATTGAGATTAAGCTCTTTCTAACTAAACACTTACTAAAGACTCTTGTGATCGGTCAACACATCCACATGAACACCATAAAGATAATGACGCCATATTTTCAAAGAAAAACTACAACAGCCAAACCTAAGTCATGGGTTGGGTAATCTTTCTCATGAACCTTCAACTGTCTGGAGACATAGGCTATAACTTTGTCATTCTTCATTAATACATAAATTTTGAGGCAGAATGGTCCGTGACCGCTCCGCGATGCGAAAACAATTATTTCAAATCTGAGGAACAGGTCCGCGACGTGGACCTTGTACTTGTTCCTTGTCTGACTTTTTCCTTCTTCATTTTCCAGCCCCAATTTGCCTAAGCTCAACTATTATTCTCAAGTTCTCTTTAGATTCAGATACCAAGTATGTATATACAAGAATTTAACTTAAACAACTTAAGAAAACAACATTTTAACCTTAAGAGACTCCTCAATCTCAACCTAACTCAAGAACGAAGGCCAATTTCAAGAACACCATTCAAGATTCATCAACTTTCAACTTTCTAGAACAACTTCACTGAAATAAACATGCTTGGTGCGTGGGTGAACCAACCCAACGCTATGAGAGACTCACATACCTTGTAGGGATCACCCCTTGACGAAATCCACAAGTCTAGCTTCAAAAACTTAACGATTCCTTGCTCCTTCTCCTCTTTTCTCTTCTCTCAAAACCCTAACTTGTTTCTCAAAAGCGTAAACTGAATCCAATCAGTTTAGAGCCCAAATTAATTACCAAAAACGAAATTAATTAATTGGGTGGTGAAAAGACCATAATGCCCTTCTAAAATTCGGATTGGACTTTCCTTATTTGAACAACCCAACTTCAACTCACTCATACAAACTCAGAATCACGCAAACTTAGCGGCGTTGGAAAGATTATTCCAAGATCTCTCCTACGATATCTGGAAACACACCTAACTCATCCTGAGCTAGGAGTTATGGTCATTTGAAGTTGACCAAAAACTCAAACTTAACTTATCTTAACCAATTTCCAGATTTTTATTATTTCCAAAAATCAATCTTTCTAATTCTAGCTCTTTCTAGTTCTTTCAATTTGCGAGATGTTACAGATTTTTTTTAAGAAGAAGAAGAAGAGTAGAAAAGTTTAAACAATAGTAGTTTAAAAATTAGAGGAAACCCCTCTATTTATAGCTAACAAATAGTAGTATGAATTGGTGCTAAATGTGTCTTCTCAGAAAAGCCACAACCTTTCGAAAAAGTCACAATGCATCAGTAAAGGCACAATCCTTTGGAATAATCACAACCCTTCGAAAATGTAACAACCCGTCAAAAAAGTCACAACCTTTCAGAAAGTCACAACTCATCAGAAAAGCCATAATTCTTTAATGTGAAAAAGGTATCTACTTTTAATTTAAAATAATTAATTAATTAAATAAATAATATAAATTGAGTATTTTGAATTGGGGTATTATAGTAATTTAACATTTAAGTTTGGAAATTCATGATTTTAAGGTAGTGTGTATATATATATATATATATATATTAGATCTTCAATGTATAAAAATTAGACAATGACTAATTAATATTTTTCACTACCAAAAGTCTAATCTATAAATTCAATGATCAGCTCAATTTGACTAGCCTAAATTCAACGCAATCCTCCCATCTGACACATCTAGGTGAATTCGATTTGTACAGCACATGTGTAGGGGTGTGGTATACAACAACAATATATCGAGGTCTGAAAAATCATCGATTCAAAGAATGTAAAAACACGGCATTCAAGGAGACATAAGCATAATGGGACACTAAGAAAGTAGGGACATACGAACCAACAAGTAGTAATAGATAATAGATAAACAACAATAATGTGTAGGGGCGGAGTCACCTTAATAATTACCAGTTCGACCTAACGCAATGACGTTGATTTCATTTTTGGACTTTTATGTTCAAAAAATTTACTATGTACAAATAAACAAAAAGAATTACGATTTAGAACTCAAAAATCACGAACTCTGATTCTGCCTGTGACTATGTCAACTCATTTATTTTTAGGTTTTATCACGTTAGGAAGATAGAATAACATTACACAACATATTCAGTATAATCCTATAAAGTGGGATCTGAAGAGGATAAAGTACATAGAGAATGTCTCTCTACCTCAGAAATAGAGAAACAATTTCTATTGATAAACAGTCGGCTCAAGAAAAAAAATTCAAAACAATCCACAAATACTAAAAAGATAATAAGTTAAATATGTTATTTTGTAATGGCATGAATGTCATTTTTCAATAACATAGATTTGGGCATTACGTCAAAAGTCAAAGGTCAACGTGCTATATCATTATAATAATAGAATTAAAATCGAACCTCTCTAGCTAGCAGCATGTCGTAGAAGTTGTCTTATAATAAAATAAAGGGAAAATTACACAAATTCGACTTATTCGATAAAATATTTATCCAAATTAGACCTAATCTAACATATTTATTTTGATTAGAACCAACATCCAAACTATTTATCTGATTGTCCCCTTGTTCTATTCACTGAACCATTGTTAATACCATCGAAGTTTTTTATATATCTGATAGTATTTATATACTCTGAGATAGTATCAAGCAGTAATTGAACAGTCTTTTCACTAAAACACTGCCGCTTCCTCCTTGATGTCATTAGAGTGTATATATATATACTCTAATGGTATCAAAGAGTAACTGAGTAGTGTTTTCGTTGAAGCAATGTTTCTTCCTCTTTAATTCCATCAGAATATATATATATTTGCTTTCTCTATCAACTTCACATATCTTCAATTTTCAGTATGGGTCCGCTCCTATACATGACAATAGATAGCAATTAGAACAAGTCAAAGAATAGCAACAATGCGGATATGCAATTGGCAGCCAATAGTGACCAAAACAAGCTTGCATTGCCTATATATATATTTGCTTTCTCTATCAACTTCACATATCTTCAATTCACCAAAGCTAATTACAAGCAACTAATATTCTTGGTGTCTTCATAACATCATACATTGCATGCATTTTCAAAAAATGAGTATTTCAATCAGCTCTTTTGCAACTATATTCTCTCTTCTCCTACTCTCAAGCATGCAATGACATGCATAACTTTCTTCCACATTCTACAACCGCACTTGCCCTAATGCTCTCAACACGATTCATACAAGTGTTAAACAAGCAATTTCACGTGAACGTGGCATGGTTGCATCTCTTATTCGTCTTCATTTTTATGATTGCTTTGTTCATGTTGATTTGATGCACGTTTTATATATGTTTCAAGAAAGAAATTATTCATTTTAAGTATTTTATTGTGCTGTAATTGATTTATGACTTTAACTAATTTAGGGTTGTGATGCTTCTATTTTACTTGATGAGACTCCCACAATTGTTAGTGAGAAAACGGCATTGCCAAATCTAGGGTCAGTTAGAGGTTATGGTATTATAGAAGATGCAAAAAGAGAGGCCGAGAAAACATGTCCAGGAGTTGTATCATGTGCTGATATACTTGCAGTTGCCGCTAGGGATGCATCAACTCATGTAACTGTAATTCATAGTTTGATTTTCATTTCTTCACACAATAAAAGATAAAACTACATTATATGCTATAATATAAAGAAGGTGTTGTGAAATACTAGTCATCAACATTGTGTTAATAACAATCAGGTTGGAGGTCTATCATGGACAATGAAACTTGGAAGAAGAGATTCAACCACCGCAAGTCATACTTTTGCAGAACCTGATCTTCCTGGTCCTTTCGATCCTCTTAGTAGGCTTATTTTTGCCTTTGCCAACAAAGGCCTTAGCACAAGGGACATGGTTTCTTTATCAGGTAAAAATTGATCAAATTTTATCGATCATAATTATACTTGTATCGACTAATGATTTCTAGCTATTTTGTAATTTTAGGATCACATTCAATAGGTCAAGCACAATGCTTCCTTTTCCGTGATAGAATTTACAACAATGGGGAAGACATAAATACTGGATTAGCTAGCACTAGAAGACATCGTTGTCCTCAAGAATACCAAAATGGTAACCTAGCTCCACTTGATTTGGTTACACCTAATCAATTGTATAACAACTACTTCAAGAACTTGAGGCAACAAAAAGGTCTTTTTCAATCAGATCAAGTCCTTTTGAGTGGTGAATCTACGGATGATATTGTGTTAGCGGAAACGTGAAATTAAAGAACAAGGAAGAACAACAATATTTAACGTGGTTCGAATCAATATGATCCTACATCCACCAAAGAACAACTGCACCAATTGTTATTTCACTCTGCAAAGAATACAAGTGAAATACTATAAGAGAGAGAACATCAAATGCCTTAGAATGAGAGAAGGCAAGTGAGAGGATGATTTGAAAATGAATTAAGAGCTACCTATTCATAGGAATGAATTCTTCCTATTGATGCCATCCATGACATCACTATGTGTCAAAAATGTCAAGATTAAACATGTGAAACCATTTTATGGTTTACCTAAATTTCACCTACCAAGATACTATCTTGACTTTTATTTTGCACTAATTATCTTCCTACCAAATCTTCATATTAATTCATCTTTCATTGAGTTTGATTCCACAAGAACCAAACCAACTCTTTCAATCTCCACCTTGGTTTACGTTCCGAGCATGCGTATAAACAACTCCGCCCAAAACTTCTAAGCTTACTGGGCAATCCCATTGTAAGAAACAAGAAGAATCAAACCTTTGTTGAACATACTAGCTCCACCTAGCAGTTGTTCTCTCAGAGTTGCATCAATTGATGCATACTCTGGCCAAGTCCTTGCAGTGTGCAAACTTGGCAAGCGAAACTATCGTGGTCAACATGTATGCATCGTTATCGTATGTGATAACCTTCTCAACCTTGATAGCTCCCTCTTCTACAACATCTCGAATGAAATGGAATCTGACATCAATGTGTTTGGTGCGCTCATGAAATCTTTGATTTTTAATCAAATGAATAACACTTTGACTATCACATCTTAGAGTTGATTCCAACTGAATCAAACTCAATTCTACCACCAAACCTTTCAACCAGATAGCTTCTTTCACTGCCTCTGTTACTGCCATATATTCTGCCTCTGTTGTAGATAAAGCGACAATCGACTGTAAAGTCGATTTCCAACTAACGACACTACCGACGAGAGTAAATATGTATCCAGTTGTGGACCTCCTTCTATCAAGATCCGCTGCATAGTCAGAATCTACATAGCCAAGAATTGAAATACCTTCACTTTTCTGGAAGGTTAGGCCAACATCAGGAGCTTCTTTGAGATATCTCAATATTCACTTCACAGCTTCCCAATGCCTTTTTCCTAGATTTGCCATGTACCTGCTTACCACACTTACAGATTGAGCAATATTTGGACGTGTGCACACCATATCATACATAATGCTACCAACTACACTTGCATAAGGAACCTTTGACATATGCTCCACCTCATCCATAGATTAGGGCATTTGTAACTCTGAAAGCTTAAAATGAGAAGCTAACGGCGTACTTACAGGCTTGCTCATATGTATATTGAATCTCTCAAGAACCTTTTCGATGTACCTCTTTTGAGAAAGATGTACAACACCGTCTTCTATTGAAATCTCCATTCCAAGGATTTTCTTTGCAACTCCCAAATCCTTCATGTCAAATTTCTTGCTCAACAGTTTCTTCAAAATATTTATCTTTGTGATGTTGTTAGCAGCAAATAAGCATATCATCAACATACAACAATAGATAAATCATAGTTACCAGACATCTTCTTGTGATACACATAGCTATAAAATGCACTATTCGAAGATCCATTTGTAGCATGAATACATCAAACCTCTTGTACCATTGTTTAGGGGATTGCTTCAAACCATACAAAGACTTCTTCAGTTGGAATACATGATCTTCTTTTCCTTCAACTAGGAAACCTTCAGGCTGATCCATATAGATTGTCTCGTCTAGATCACCATGTAAGAAAGCAGTTTTGACATCAAGTTGTTGAAGCTCTAAATCAAATTGTGCAACCAATGCTAGTAACACGCGAATGAGCTATGTTTCACGACTGGAGAGAAGATCTCATTGTAGTCAATTCCCTCCTTCTGGCTGAAACCCTTTGCAACCAACCTCGCCTTGAACCTAGCATCTTCTACTTCTGGAATACCCTCTTTCTTTCTGTAGACCCATTTGCATCCAACTGTCATCTTCCCCTTTGGCCTTTTAACTAAGACCTATGTCTCATTTTTGTGGAGAGACTCCATCTCTTCCATCATGGCTAACTGCCATTGTGCAGCATCTTTGCAAGAAGTTGCTTCAACATACGATGAGGGCTCGAGATCCTTAATCTCTTCTTCTGTAGCAACGAACGCATATGGAATCATATTTTCTTGTTCTATAAGACGTTATCATTTCCGTATCTACCTTTTGTCTCTTCCCTTCGCAATTGTGTATGGTTTCATTAATAGCAAGTTCTTCAAGATCTGCATCTTTTGACTCATTAATTTGAGTCTCTTGATCCCGTTCCTTGGTAAGCTCCGCCGATAGCTCCACCTAGGGCTGGTAGGGGGACAGGGACGGGACAGGATGGGGGTCATTTTGGCCGAGATTTTGGGGGGACCGGGATTGGGGGGATAAAAATATGTCCCATCCCGTCCCACTATATATATGGGATGGGACGGGATTTGGCGGGACGGGATGGGACGAGACGTGGGATTTTTTTCTATACGTTTATTTATTTGTATTGAAATTATATGTTATTGAATAACATTTTTAGTTTATTTAGTTTTCAATAACATTTTTAGCTAATAAAAAAATGCTTATGTTTTCAAATTTCAAATTTCAAATTTCAAGTTTCAAGTTTCAAATTTCAAATTTGAGAAGTTCAAATTTGTATTTTAAATATTTTAAAAGAATTTAACTTGAAATTTCAAATGTCAAATTTCAATTTTTAAATTAAGTATTTTAAAGTTAGTATTTTAAAATTAAAATTAAAATGCAAGACAATAGTTATATAAACAAGACTTGAATAAAGCCTTCAAATTTATTCAATAAAATCAATTGCAACTTAGAACTTAGAAGTTACAATTTACAAATATTAGTGGAGTAACTAATCTACGCAGCCACCTTCTAAGAAGGGTTCTGTTTCAATAAATTCTCATATGTAAAACTAATATTTGTTACAAATATTAGATGAGTAACTAATTTACGCAGCCACCTTCTAGGAAGGGTTCTGTTTCAATTAGTTCTCGGATGTAATCTAATATTTATATTCTCCTTTAAAATTCAATTCTAATTGTCGCATCATATCGATGGTAACATCCTCTGGTGTTGGCAAACTTGCTAGAAATTCTTGTGACTCTAATTCATCATCACTAGATCCAATTACCGCATTAATCCAAGCTTCTTGTTTGGAACTTAACCTTGGTAAATTATAATTCTTCCTCTCGGCGTTGACCCAGTCTCTAAATAAAACTGATGTTTCCAAACTTTCTTCCGCCAATGAATGTCTATGATCGCCAAGTTGAAACCTTGCCGCACTAAAAGCAGCCTCTGATGCAACTGATGAAACTTGAATAGCTAGAACATCACGAACCATTTTGCCCAAAATTGGAAATGCAACGCTCCGCCTCCTCCACCATGCTAATAAATTTTCATTGCCATCTCCGTCTTCCACTGTTTCTAAAGATTGTTTAAGATATTCTTCAAAATCATCACAGTTAGTAGAATTAAGACTAATAAAACCTCACATATAACTTGAAATTCAAGCTTTACTCTGAGGATTAGAAGTTTGACCAACTTCTCCTTGAGTATTTTCTGTAGTGATATATTTTTCATACAAAATTTTTGCTTCTATTTTTATGCTAGACTTACACATTTCACATGTTGAATTTTTTTCCGGTAAAATTTCTAAAGTGTCATAAAATGTTTCAACAAGTCCCTGCACACCTCGTAATTTATAATCAGGATGAAGTAAAGTAGTAGTTAAAAAAATTTGAGGAATAGGAAAAAAAAATTTAAAATTTTTCAATCATACCTTCAATTGCAACTCTAAATTTCTGTATTTAGAAACTTGAATTGAAATAGTACAAATATTTATTAATACTGATGAAATAGTAGGATAATAAATTCCAAAAAACATGATTGTAGCATCATAAAAAAGTCTTAAAAATTCTAATAGTTCATTAGTTTCTTCCCAATCTTCTTCACAAATTCTCTCTAATGGGTCAGCATTTTGAGCATTAAACACCATTTATATGGGTCTTTTATATTCGTAAGCAACTGAAAACATTTCGTAAAAACAATTCCACCTTGTTTTAATATGTTTGGAATTTTCTTGGTGTCAAATCACATAGTACACAACTCTCATTAAATTCCCTAATTCTAGCAGCTCTTTGAGCATAAAAAATCCAGGCAACAACATATTCAATTTTCATACAACCACATTTAAATAATGAAATATTATCTTGTACAACTAAATTTAATACATGTGCAACACATCTAACATGAAAAGAATTATCATCAATTGGACATAATCTAGTTTTTAACATACCAGCAGCGTTTATATTATTAGATGCATCATCTAATGCGACAGACATTACTTTATCTATAAGCATGTAATAATCTAGAACACTCAAAATATTTGAAGTTAAATATGCACTAGTTTTTTTCTCTACACATTCATTATAAATTAAGATTTTTTTTTGCAAATTCCAGTTATGATCAATCCAATGTGCTGTAACAGTTAAATAATCACGTCCATTAACACTACGACCCATGTCCGAAGTTATAGACACCTACAATCTAATATGCTAAATATACAACGAAGATATTGACTATGTTTACCTTGATATACAAAAACATCAGATTTAACAGTATTTCTTGAAAAACCTCTATAAGTAGGATTATAAGTTTGTTGAATATATTGAATAAAATTGGGATGTGAAGGAAAACTATAAAGCAAACCACAAACAGAAACCATTTTAGCTAAATTTTCGCGATCTCTTTCCTTATTATATTTACGTTGTATTAGTGGATCACCGGGGTTAGAAGGATCTAATGTTCCTTGAACCATATTAGAAGCCCCTACAGATTCATTAACATTAATATCAAAATCATTAACTGGAATTCCTTTTTTTCTATCGGCTAATGATTTATCTTCTTTATATTGAATCGGCACACAAGATAACAAATTTCTATTTAAGCCCCCCGTCCCACCTTAACCTCCACCTTGTTTATGTTTAAAAGGTTGCTTACACTTATTACAAATAGCAATATTGATTTCCTTATCTAAAGTCATAAATTGTCACACAACAGAAGTTTTAGGGCGTTGATACTTCACCTTCTCCCTTGTAGGAGGTATAAGGAGTAGGAGTCCACAATTTTGCTCCGTTTCATTTGGAACTTCTGTCACCGGACTAGTAGGTGTATCTTCTAATTCCTCTTCTCCTGAATCAACTTCTACTTCTTCACCTGAATTTTCATCAAGATAAGGATTGATATCACCATAATTTTTTTGTAAAATCTCATGATCGAGTTGAGCATTTGAATCAATATCATAAGAAGTATCATCAACATAAGTAGAATCATTTGTATTAAATCGAACTCTAGACATTGATTTAGAAGAAGTACCACCACATTTACTGTTATTTTTTCCTTACTACTTTTTTTATTAAAATTAAATAATTTACTAATGCCACTTGATTCTTTTTCTTTTCCTTTACCGGTATTTTTTTGCTAGAACTCATATTTAATTATATGTAAAGTGTAATATAAAAATAATAATAACACAAAAATTAATGACGAAAAATAAAATATAAATATTATGAAATGAATGTACCAAACGTCTGCGTTAATAGCAGACGTTATAACCGATTCTTGAAGCTTGTAGTTTGTTATAACTTGTAATTTGGAACTCCAATACTTGATAGCAAATATGAGAATTATATATATTATGATACAATATGAAAATTTAGAATTGAAATATATGTATTATCACTATTATGATATAATATGAGACTCAATGGAATAAAAAATTGAGACTTAAGATTGACAGGATATAGAAAATAGATGAGAGAATAGATGATTTTGTAAGAAATAATAAGGGATAGAGGGGTATTTATAATATTAAAAATGGGTTAAAGTGTATTTATGATAACTTGAGGGTTTAAATTAAAGTTTTAAAAGTAGGGGGTGGTAAGGGGTGGTAGGAGGGGGTGTTGGGGAAGTAAAAAAGGTAAATAAATCTGTTGGGGGGGCCACTAGCCATTGCCCCAACGGTCCCCAACGGATATAATTTTAAAACAAAAAAAATTGAGGGAATCCCGCGAAATCGGCCGGTTCGACCGGGACCAAAGGGTGAACTGGCCCCTAACCGGTCCCCTATCCCGAATCCCTCCCAACCCGCGAGAACTTACGGAATCGGGTCCGGCGAGCTGGTTCTCGAACCGGTCGCGGGCCAACCCGGTCCCCCTGCCAGGCCTAGCTTCACCTGCTCGTCCACAGAAAACTTTACGAGGATCAAGTATATAGGACTCATCAAAGGTAACATCTCTACTAACTACAAATTTGAGTAAAGACAAACACCAAAGTTTGTACCCTTTTACTCCATCTCATACCCTACAAATATGGCCTTTTTAACCCTTGGTTCAAGCTTTCCTTCATTAACATGATAATAAGCTCAACATCCAAATATTCGCAAGTATGAATTCAGTTAGAGGGTTCACCTGACCATACCTCATTCGGAGTCTTAAAGTCAATCGTTGATATTGGAGATCGATTGACAATATGAGAAGCAGTATGAATTGTTTCAGCCCAAAATACTTTGGACATTCTGGCTTGTAAGAGCATAAAACGAGCCTTCTCAAGAAGAGTTTTGTTCACTCTCTCGGCAACTCCATTCTACTGTGGTGTGTGTAGAGCTGTCAAAATGGGCTGACCCAACCCAATCCTAACGGGCTAGAGAGTTAAATGGGTTGGGACGGGCTGGCCCTTTTAATTAAAGGGCCGATAAAATAGCAGCCCAACCCAGCCCTAAGCGGGCCACGGGTTAGGACGGGTTGGCCCTTCAACCAAAAAATGAACAATATTACACTCTTAGAAAGAGTATCGAACTTTGACATCTATGAACACGACATCAATACATACAAAAAATCATTTATAAATCACACTTCGGTGAATACTTACAAAAATACATTTTTGAATCACACACGAAGTGAATACTTACAAAAATACATAATAGCCAATGTAAGATTTAGCGGATAAATGTTGATCATTCCAATTTCCACCATTCCTCCCACAAAAAACTAGCTGATTTACAAGATTTCCAGCAACACAAGGCAGCCCAAATACTTAACAAATCTAAATTGCTAAATATTACATGACCCGTTAATTAAAGTTTCACGACTCCGCTTCCACTTGTACCATCGATCACATTTGAATCAACATGTAATATTGTTTCCTTAAGAAGTTCATCTTCATTTACAATTCACCATACAAGATGTTAGTTAGATAATAATTAACAAATACTTTCAAAAAAAGAGTGATATATTAATAGATTAGATAGAAAAATATTACCCTCATTAGGTTGAGTAAATCCATGCAACCAATTTCTGGTAGTGACAAGAGTTTGAACATTTTCATGATGGATAGAATTTCTATATTTGGTAACAACACGACCACCAATACTAAATGCCGATTCAGATGCTACGGTGGTAATTGGAACACTGAGGACATCTCGTGCCATTACCGAAAGATCAGGATATTTTTTTTCATTATCCTTCCAATACTTAATAACATCCATCTCATGAAAAGTCTGATAATCGAGCTTTTTTTCCTCCAAATAAAGGTCCAATTCTGACTTTCCAGCAATGCAAACTGATGTACCCTCAAACTCTTTAAATTCCTATTAATTTGAAACATGAAATATACTAACGATAAGAAGACGAACCCCATCATAGCAAGTAAAAAAGTAAACTGATTTTAACTTCAAATAAAGTAGAGAAAGGTAACTCTACACTAATTTTAACTTCAAATAAAATAGTGAAAGGTAACTCTAAACTGATTTTAACTTCAAATAAAATAGTGAAAGGTAACTCATAATTGATTTTAACTTCAAATAAAATAGTGAAAGGTAACTCATTTTTATCTAACTACACATTAAATAGAACTACAAAAATCATCAAGTAGACAAAATTAGTTCTAAAATGTGTAAGTGCTTTTAATCACAACCCATCAAAGTAGAGAATAGAAGTGTTTTTAAGAAAAGATACATAATGATTTAAAGATAAAAAATTAAATACTTACCGCAAACAAAGTAGACTTCTTTTGTTTGGATTGACTTCCTTCTTCAGTTGGTTTGGACCAAGTAGTAGGAGCAGTTGTCCCTATTTGATTATTTGCATATTGTTCATAGAGGTTGTATAATTTTAACTTTATAGTTGCAGCCTGCGCTTTTNGAACATGATTAAGAGTTAAGACGAAGTTCAACTCGTTTTGGAGAAGAAACAAATCAAAAAAATGATAGATTCTTACTTGTATGGTTGTATGCTTGTATCAATATTCAATACCAATCTGAAAATTGAACTTTGAATGAGCTTGGAAATTCTAAAACTTCAAAACCCTAATGTCATTCCTAAAATGAAAGAGAAAGTTGTTGCCTGCTAAGCTAAAAGACAAAGAGAATATATATGATTATATTATATACTTATAATAAAATGAATCAAAAGTCAAAACTCTAATAAAGTAATGGGCTTGGGCAATTAAAAAAATGTGTGGGCTCATGGCCTAAAATGTAAAAGATTTGCAAAAGACTTGATTTTTTATTTTTCAAAATATTTATTGATAACATCTTTACAAATAAAACACTACTAAAAATATATATAAAAAAATATTTTAAAAAATTAATAGCCCACGGGCTGGCCTCTAGGGCTTGCGGGTTGGGCCTATGAGGCTGCGGGCCAAACGAGGCTGGGCTAAAAAGCCTTGTTCCTAAATGGGCCAAAAAAATTAAGCCCAACCCCACTTAAATCAAGGGTTGGGTTGGGCCGGCCTCGCGGGCCAAGCCCATTTTGACGGCTCTAGGTGTGTGTCTGACCGTCTTATGTCTTGCGATCCCAGGAACTTTTTAGAAATCATTGAACTCTTCACTGCGAAACTCCAAGCCATTGTCTGTGCAAAGATACTTGATTTTTCTCTCTATTTGATTTTCAACCAAAATCTTCCACTCTTTAAATGCTTCAAAAGCATCACTTTTTGCCTTCAAGAAATGCACCCAAACCTTTCATGAAAAATCATCAATGAATGTGAGAAGATACCTTTTTCCTCTCTTCGATGGAAGCTTAGAGAACCCCATAAATCTGAATTGATGTAGTCTAGCACCCTTCCCATCTTGTGCTTGCCAATGCTAAAGCTGACCTTTTTCTACTTTCCTAAGACACAGTGCTCACAAAATTCAAGTGTGTTGATATTCTCGCCATTCAAAAGGTTATGGTTTCTCAACATCTCCAATCCTCGTGTGCTCATAATTTTGCCTTGTCATCATTAGATAACTGCACTGTAGATGCATTTACAGAGCCAATAATGGTGCTTCCCGCAAGTGTGTAGAGGCCATCCTCCAGCTTGGCCTTCAACATGACTAAAGACCCTTTAGTCACTTTCATGGTTCCTCCTTCACTCATGTACTTGTAGCCTTGTTTATCTAAAGTACCCAGGGAGATCAAATTTTTCTTCAGATCAGGAACATGACGTACTTCTGTAATAGTCCTCATGATTCCATCATGGCAGCGAACACGAACTGAACCAATGCCAATTATTTTACAAGTTGCATTATTGCCCATTAATACGGTTCCTCCACTTGTTTCATAGTTATTGAACCAATCTCTTCGGAATGTCATATGCAGAGTACAACTAGAGTCTAAGACCCATTTATTGTCATAAACCTCACTATTGCATGACGTTGTTAGTACATAATCATCATCAGAATCATGTACTTGCTCAAAAATGGATGCACTCGCCTTTTCTTGGGACTTCTACATAGGGTAATCTCGTTCAAAGTGCCCCTTCTTATGACAGCCCCAACACTCCGCATTCTTCTTGTTCACACAAGACTTTGATCTGTACTTTGATTTTCTCCTTCCATGTTGGCTACTACGACCTCTCACAAAGAGCCCACTAGCTTCGTCACCTTTGCCTCCTTCAAAATGCATCCGCACATCACAAGAGTTAAGTGCTTGCCGCACATGCTCAAGAGTGATAAGCTATTTTCTATACATCATTGAATTCTCAATATCACGATATTTTGAAGTCAATGAAAATAGCAAAGCACATGCTAGCATCTCCTCATCTTTTTTAATTCCAGAAGTCGGTAAGTCTATCACAAGTTTGTTGAACGCATCCAAATGGTCTTACAACAAAGTACATGAATCCATCTTAAATGTGTGAAGACGCCGTTGTAACAACATCATTGTTGTCACTGACCAGTCCTAGTAAACCCTTCCAGTCTTTTCCATAACTTTTTGGCCGTCTCCTTGGTACTTGTACTCACTTCACAAAGTACGTTAGGTGCAAGGGACAGTTGGATTACACTTAATGCATCTCCTTCAATCTTCTCCTTATCGGAATCCGATGTGTTATCGGGATACTTTCCGTCAATAGCATGGATTGAACCTTCCCTCCGCAATAACGCCATCATCTGGATCTTCCAGATATTGAAGTTGTTGCGCCCACTAAATCTATCATTTTCAAACTTCATGGAACTCATCGTTACTTGTTCTTCCTCTTTTATTACAATGTATTTGAAACTACGGAAAACAAAAGTAATTCTTTTCTGACGTGGAAGTTCAGACTGTGATGCAACCATAAAGCATACTCAGATAGAACCTTGGATATGATACCAATTGTTAGCGGAAACGTGAAATTAAAGAACAAGGAAGAACAACAATATTTAACGTGGTTCGAATCAAAATGATCCTACGTCCACCAAAGAACAACTGCACCAATTGTTATTTCACTCTGCAAAGAATACAAGTGAAATACTACAAGAGAGAGAACATCAAATGCCATAGAAGGTGAGAAAGCAAGTGAGAGGATGATTTGAAAATGAATTAAGAGCTACCTATTTATAGGAATGAATTCTTCTTATTGATGTCATCCATGACATCACTATGTGTCAAAAATGTCAGGATTAAACATGTGAAACCATTTTATGGTTTACCTAAATTTCACCTACCAAGATACTATCTTGACTTTTATTTTGCACTAATTATCTTCCTACCAAATCTTCATATTAATTCATCTTTCATTGAGTTTGATTCCACATTAACCAAACCAATTCTTTCATATTGTTTTAGAATATAGCAATAGCCCTTGCGCATTTGCCGCTGATTTTGCTGCTGCTATGGTTAAAATGGGAGATATTAGTCCCTTAACTGGTGAAAATGGGATCATAAGAAGTGTTTGTGGAGCTATAAATTAAATTGATTTATCAAAAGCCTATTACTTGTATGATTGCTAAGTGTATGTTGTATTCATTTGATTCTTTTCCAATGAAATAAATAAAATCTTCGATTAACTGTGAAATCTTGTTTATTAGTTGAACGTGGACTCCACATATTAAATATTAGTATTGAGTTGAAATCGAGAATTGAACTCTATGACTAGTGAATAATTGATTGATTTTGAAAATGTAATTTAGAATAAAGTGACTAGCTTTGCCCTTTAAGTAAGAGTAGATATTCTATTTCTTGTCTTTATTTTCGTTGCATTATATTTAATTGTATCTCATTATATTCCAAGATATGAATATCATCGAGGTATAATCATTTGGTATTTGATTTCAACTCCTTATGGGCTTCTAGCTTGATTCATAGGCCCACAAGGGGTCAATCAGTTCAAATGTATGTGTCCATTTGTGTAGCCTTCTTCTCCCAACTTAACTACCAAGAAGCTTCTGTTAAGTGACAAGGATCGAATCCATGACCATTGTCTCACTCACACATGATCACGTGTTTCTTCCATGCCCATTGAACCAAAGCCCTCAGTGCCCATGCCGACATATTTGTCGAACAAGTACCACGTGACTCTGTCCACCAACATATGAGAAGAAATCATGCACCTAGAGTTATGCCTCTGCTTAAATTGAAGCTGGAACATCATGTTGCTCTACTTCATTGACCACGTACACCCTTAAGTGCAAGAAGCATTTGCCCTCTAATAAAAGGTTTATAACAATCTAACAAGGTTTCTTTTTTCTAAAAAGCATATGCACTACAAGATGTAAAGATTTATTGTAGTCAAGCATTAAGAATATGAGTAAAACATGTCACACAGCAAAAAAATGGATCTGTATATGCTGCCCAAAACAAGTACAACCAAAGACATGTTGCCTGCCACATTATTTTTCCATTTGTTTATGATTCTGGATAGCACAAAAGTGGCCAACTGATGACACAATAATATAACTTTAATATGTCATTTACTTGCCTCAACATTTGAGGGGTCTGCTACTAGATCTATAGCTTCCACCAGAAGTAGAGAATCTTATATATATATGTTGTCCTCTGAGTGACCTAAAGTAGCTTGTCAGAGAAGGGGAGAAATGCATTGCTGAAGTAGTAGGTGATAATGAGTTGCGATGTCAATAGAAAGAAGTTGAGGTTAATTTGCGTTCCGCACATGAACAGCTAGCTAGCAGATAGGAATATATAATTAACCATGTCATGCACATTAGATAAGAGGTCCAGCATTAATTTTATCCCAAGAATTAAGAAATGTATAATTAGTTATCTAACTTCTTCTCCATTACTATTAATTAAGAACAAATTAACCTGTATGATCACATATAACAACGAACACCCACATGCATAAAATAGCAATAAGCTGCTAAACGATGTACTCCATAGTTAGTGAGACATGATATGTGGAAGATTAACTAATACAAAAGTTTATTTCAAAGATATTTATCACAAGTTCAAACAAGAATTTCAAAACCTACAAGATTCAAATACACCAAGATCAGAACACGAACGTAACTATATATATAGGAGGAAAAAGGGGATCGGATGACACCAACCAAGCAGACTTGGTTTTACTTTTCAAGGAAGTGATTGGTTTAATTTAATGCATCAAAACAGTCTCATCAAACTAAACTGCATGCAGTCTGCACCATGCATCTAAGTGAAAATCACAATTAACATTGAAAACAACAAAACCACTAACACTCATGAAAACAGAAACTACCTACTTTTTACCTATATATAGCTCTTAGAATAAAAACCTGGCCACCTCAAGTAACTATATTTTTAATCATGCATGTTTCTTTTTTTCACCATAAAGATTAATCTATAATAATATTTGGACCAGACAACTTAGCTTCAAATCACTACTCTTAGGGCAGAGCAGCAAATTAAAGAAGCCAAGCTATAAACATTGAACTATATATATGCACCCACCCAAGATTATGGTGCGGTAGTCAATTATATATAATAATAAAGTCGGTTGATCAGAACCACGAGGTCATATTTAACTATAATTTATTATTAACATATCCATGATGAATTGCATATATTTATATCATTTTTAAATACAATACTTTTTATAAAAATTCACTAATTATTTGTTTATTTCAATATAGTTAGTTAGTTTTTCACATGATACATGAGTCTTTTCTTTTTATAAAATGTAAACATATATAAATTTATTTTAAAAACTGTGATTTGAAAACATAGTCTCATATATCACGGACAAAATCTTTATTTAGTACTACTTTCGTTGTAAAGAAAAAATGATTATTTATTATTATTATTATTATTGAAGAAACCAGTTAAATAGCGGGAATGATTCTCAAAACTTTTATCTCACAACATTACTTTAAGATTATCGTCAGACTAGAACTCGTATAACTCATCCAACGGTCTCAGGTATATTTGATACTACGTACTTGAAATAAATAGCTGCTCAGTTTTTAAAAAAAAATCAGCACAGCAGTATGTACACACATAACATATGTACGTACGTAATTATTTATCTACTAGACAGGCCGTGGCCCGTGCCTGCCCAACACAATCAGTGCAAGTTATCTACTAATTAGCTTTGATGAATAGAAATATATTTGGCATTATTCCAGCATGTTGATATAAACAACAATTGAAGTTCTTACATGAGTAGTATTAATATTATAATTGCATGCTATATAAATAATCAATTAGTAAAAAAAAACTGAAAAATACAAGGACCATCCATTTGCCAATCTAGTCTACCAGCATATATATATGATAATCTTTGATTTATGTATAAAATCTTCGATCTGAACTCCTGAAGACGTGATATTTGGACTGCCATTGATGTACCAAAATCTGAGAAATGTCATTTCATTTGTAAGAATTAAGAAGCAAAAATTATGGAGAGCATAGTGTTCAATATATATAGCTACACCATGAAAGAATATTTTTGAACATCAAAGAAAAAACAATAGATAAATGGGAGGGAGGAAGGGGCCTTGTGCGAAGGTTAGCTAGCTAGGCCAATTATATATATTATAGCTTACATGTAAATTTAATTTTTACAATTTAAAAATTATAGTCTCAGACATCAAAAGGTACTCTACCAGGTAATGAAGGCAATTATATAAATGAACAACAATTAATGTTCATAAAGATCTACTCTGGTGATATACTATGATTTTTTTTTCTCAATTAAAAATATAAGAAACATCATTAAGTATAGCTTTATGACTCATCAATGAAAACAATTAAGAGTAGAATGAAGAAGATGGATTTCAAAAAAATATAGTACCTGAAAATAATAGCAGTGAAATATCTCAAGGGCCTTTTCATAATCTTAAGAGAGGGAGCGTTTTCAAGATCCTGCACCGATTTCTCATAGGTCTTTGTCTCTATCATCGCTACTGCATGCCTGCCCTAAAAAAATCATTAACCCAAAGAAATATAATTTTCAGGAAACTCATGTTAAAAGACCAGCGTTGCACATGACTGAGAAAGTCCTATCATCATGACATTTCAATGAAGAAGTTGATAATACATATATATATATATGTGTGTGAGAAAGCAATAGCATATACACTGCACATACATTACACAAAAATAATAAAACAAAAAGATCGTACAACTTTTTTATGAACGTAACAAAGAGATATTTAATATCACTGTGATATGGAAACACATGCATGTTATGAATAATCTTTCGTTTTTAAATATAGTACTTGGAATGGAAATGATAAAATGCTTAATTGGCTTGCTAAACAATTTAGCACATATATATAGCCCCCCCNCCCCCCCCCCCCCATCTTTAATAAATCTTCACTTCTATATAAGACTTATCCTCTTTATTTAGGATACCAAAGATCTCAAGCCCCATGCATAATATTATTTTACTATTATTTTAACATAAAAAATTTACTTGTTAATTAGTTGATAACAAACTTGTTTCCAATGAGCCTTCCTTTTAACATCTAGGTTAAGACCTTACCATATTATAATAATTCCCTTGCTTCCCCCTACCTTAGACTTTCTGCTCAAATTAGACAAGTCTCCTAGAAGAGTAACATATATATATGTGCATCAGTTAATTACAAATTTCAAGAAAGTAACACCAATAATTAAATATATCTAACAAATTGTTACCTAACTTTAATGGTTTCATTGTCGAGTTGCGAAATAAAAAGTCACCAACATGCAGATTTAATTCATCTGACATGGTTGAAAGAAAACTCCAAGTATCTTTAATACAGAGGAGTCTTTTAAACTTCACCACAAGCTCTTCAAAATAAGTGTCAAACTCAACAAAAGGAACACAAAATTAATTATGCATCCATTCAAAACTACTTACCTTGCACCAAAGTTTACTTCCAACTAAGATGATTTCTTTTGTTAACATATTCAGAGGAGAGAGAAGTCATTTTACATTCAGAGTCTAACACTTGAAGACAGACGACGCTCTCAAATATTAAGAAGCAGCTGCAACTTTAATGTATGTCATTTTTTAAAGCATTATCATAAGAATTATGATTTGTAGTACGCTTCCCCATAAAGATTTATATACATCAACTTCCTATTAAAAGTACAATAATTCAACACATTATGGATTATCTATCCCTTTTCATTCATTTATCTTGCAAGGTAAAGCGAGCATAAAGACTAAAATAGGTGAATAGAAATGTTTCTATGGAATCTTGAATTCATTTTCTAGTGCATCAATGTTTAATATTACCGTTTTAGTCTAACAAGTGAATCAAGGATAGAGAAGGAGAAAAACTGAAAATTATATATCATGTTATTTTAAATACAAACATTTCAGAACGTCAAACACAAAATTCTAGCAAAGGTGAAATGTCAAATCCATAAGGAAGTAAATATCTACAAAATATTACTAAGGTTAAAGCAAAACTCATTTGAAATAACTAAACAAAGTCACAGATTGCGTTACCTGTAAATCTTAAAGAAATTGGAGATAACGATTAGTAGGAAAAAAAGTATATACACAACTTTAGCAGAGGGACGCGTAACAGAAGTATGGCTGGCAACGAGACCGGTAGCGGGACACCGGACCGGGACGAACCAGAATCCGAACGGAACCGGGTACCACGGGGCGGAATCGTACCGAAATCGGGACGGACTGAAACTGGTAGATCCGGAAAATTATATGTATATCCGTCTCGGATCGGTACCGTACCAGGACCTGACCGGACCGGAAATCAGGTCCCAACGGCTACATTTTTTTAAAAAAAAATTACTTATTAAGTTTCAAACTTTTAAAGTGTGAAATTTAAACTTTTATACTTTTAAAGTTTAAAATTTTAAATTTCAAACTTTAAAAGTTATAAAAGTTTAAATTTCAAATTTTAAAAGTTTAAAAGTATAAATTTCAAACTTTATAAGTTATAAAAGTTGAAGATAATAAATAAATAAATAAAGGCGAATAGCCTATAGTTTTATTAATATTAATTAAATAGTACAATTCGAGTTACAAAATATTAGTAGAGTATTAAAAGATCTAATCTACACAACCATCTTCTAGGAAGTGTTCTGTTTGAATTAGACCTCGAATTATCATACTCATACTAATTGACATTTAAATTTAATAGTTCATGCTACCAAGGAAATATTTTCTTAAATCATTTAACATTTCTCTAGTAACATGATCTAGAATTGGTTGATTAGATAGTTCCTCCAATGCATCAATGTCGTCGCATTATTTCATCACTATCATTTTCAAATTTGGTCGGTAAAGCTGGATGACCATAACTCCTTCTCTCGCCATTAATCCAATCTCTAAATAGTACTGATATCTCCAAGCTATCTGCTGCTAAAGAATATCTATGCTCTCCAATTTGAAATCTTGTTGCACTAAAAGCGCCTTTCGAAGCTACTGAAGATGCTTGAATAGCTAACACATCTCGAGCAACCGGTTGAAGTTTTGAAAATCCCTTGTCAAGATTGCTCCACCATTCTATAAGATCAGTAGTAGGTTTTGTATTTTGATTAATATATGCATCAAAATCATTTCTATCATTATGAGAAAGTTCAAGATACCAATCTATCATATCATCAAGATCATCTTCATTCTATCTACCCCTAGAACTTTGAGGCTCTTCATTACGTACTACATTCATTCTATTAGAATTATACAAGTCATACAATTTTCTAGTTTCAATTTTTATACTATCTTTAACTTCTTGACAACTAGGTGTTTCATCATCTTCAATACCCAAATTAAAATATATTTTATCAACCATTCGTGATGCACCTTCATCTTTGTAATTTGGGTTTAACAAACAAGCGGTTAAATAAATTTGAGGAATAGGAATAAAATATTTTTAAAATTTTTCAATCATTTTATCAACAGATTCTTCAAATCTTGGGTTATTTTTGAATTTATAAAATTTACTAGAAATAGCACAAATATTAGGTAAAACAAAGCAAATAGTTGGATAATAAAGTGCAGATATTTTTTTTGTAGTTGCATAAAAACTTATAAGAATTTTATAAGTTCTTTTACGTCATTTCAATCATTATCATCAAGTCTATAGGTCATAGTTGAATTATGAGCATTCCAAACCATTTGTAACGGTTTTCTATATGCATATGTGACTTCAAGCATTTCAAATAAAGAATTTCATCTAGTACACAGTGATTTTGGAATTTTTCTAGGTGGAAGATTAAATTCACAACAACGATTTTCAAAATCTCTACGTCTAGACTTAACTTGACATTTAAAAATAAAATGACATGCAGTTTCAACTTTTATGCAACCATCATTATACATTGTTATACCATCTCTAACAATCAAATTATGTGTGCAGTACACCTAATATGAAAACCATCAATATAAACAGGGTAAAGAGACAGTTTTAGTATTTCAACAGCAGATGTATTATTAGAAGCATTATTTAAGGTGACACTAATTATTTTATCACAAATTCCATAGTTTTGTAAAACATCTATAATTGTTTGAGCTATATAACTACCGATTTTATGCATTTCACAACATTTATAACCTAAAATCTTTTTTGCATAATCCAATTTTCATTTATCCAATGTGCAGTAATAGTGAAATAATCATTACCATTTACACTACGGCCCATATCAAAAGTAATAGCTATTTTACAATTATTATAATAAACTAAACAATGAAGATATTAAAAATGTTGAGCTTGATAATCAAAGATAGCCTTTTTAATTGTATTTCTAGTAAAACCTTTAAAATGTGGATTATACACAATTTAAATATAATGAATAAAATCGAAATTTTCAGCAAAACTAAATGGCAAACCCATAACAACAATCATTTTAGCTAATTCTTCAAGATCTTTTTCTCTACTATATGACCGTTGTATACTAGAGCCAGAAACATTAGAATGATTTAATTGTGTTTAGACCATATTAGAGCCCCCTACTCCTACAGTTTCAAGAAGGGTGGTACCATTCTTTTTAGCTTCGGCTACAGCTCTAGCATGTAAAAATTCATTTTTACAATATGACATTAAATGATTACTCAAATGTCCTATCCATCCTGTTTTCCTACAGTTTTATGATTCATTATATGTTTACATTTATTACAAATAGCTTGTGTTTTATCTTCATTCTAAGTCATAAATTGCCACACAACTGATTTTTTAGCACGTTCTACCTTAGGCCTAGAATGTACGGGGGAACGGGAGTAGGACAACGAAAGGGAGTGGGACTAGGAACGGGAGGGGGAGAGGGACTGGGAGTGAGAGTAGTAGCCGTAACTGGCTCAATTTCATCATCATTATCAACATTATCAATATAATCATTAACATTATCATGTTCATCATCTTCAGGTAATTCCTCATCAAATTTACCAAACCTTCTTTGTAAATGTTCATGATAAGGATCTAATCCACTATTACTATCACTATTAAAAATAGTTTCATTAACATGCGTATAATCTTTCGTATTTATTATTAATTGAAAAGATTTTCTAGTTTTAGATTTAGAAGTACTACCGGGTTTTTTATTTTTCTTGAATCTTGAGTTCCATGAATTAGTGATTGAATCAACTATGGTTTTTTTACCCTTGTCAACATTATTTTTACTGAAATCCATATTCAAATATAAAAAGTGAGTAAATTATATATAATACGAAAATGTAATGCAAAGTTGTAAATAAATAATTAACTAAATAAGTAGAGACTAGAGACTAATTACTCACAAAATAAATAATTAAATGCAAACAAATAAATAACTAAATGAAAAGTGAGTTGGAACGAATGTACCAAACGTCTACTTAAAAAAAATAGATGTGTATGACCGAAAATTGAAAGTTAAATTTTGAAGCTCCAAATTCAATTTTCAAAGATCAAATTCATAATTTTAACGAGAATAAGAGATTAGTGAGTAGAGACTTGAGTGAGACTTTTGAGAGTTGTTGAGAGAGTAGAAGATAATATTTTTGTGAGTGAAAAGAATGAAAGATTTGGGGTATTTATAGGTAAAAAAAAAAGGGATGAAAATGTAGTTTTTAGAAGGTTGGGCTATTAAAAAAAGTTTTTTTTTTTGGGGGGGTAGGGGGTTGAAAGAGCCATTGGTGGGGCCCAAAACCCGTTGCCCAACAGCTATCCAACGGCTAATTTTTTGCAATTTTAAAAAAAAAAACGAAACGAACCGAACCGGATCAGGACAAATCGGGACCGGAACCGATATTTACCGGACCGGGACTACCCGATAAATCCCGATTTCCATCTCGTTACCCCTCCCGGACCCCCTACACACTGGCCCTAACTGGTACAAGCTGGAACGGTACCAGAACCGACACCTCCCGATTCCGTTGCCAGCCATATACAAAAGTTTTCTGCCTCAATCAGAAAGATTTACATACACCTCCAAATTTAGCAGAATCGTTTTATCTTATAGTCCATACACAACTTTTACATTTAATGATCGATAAATAAAGATGACAATTTATTCTAACCGTACTGAAATATAAAGGTGAAACTAATGAGAAACACGTTGAATAAAAACACATGAAGATCCTAATTTCTTTAGGAGGACACCAATGACCAAAAATATTTATCAACGTATCCATTATTCATTTATTTAGTCAGTGCCAATTTCTGAAAAAGAGATATGTACACTGAAAGGTAATCCAGCTTTCGCTAGCTTCTTGTTTGTTTTATTTTTGTTAAGTTCCAAGAATATGGTTGGATTTTCAGTTCATTCAATTTAGCCAACATGAAATGAAAAATATAAGTGAACAAAGAATCTTTAAACCCCCTTGAAGGCTTAATAGAGCACTAATGATCGAGAAAAAGAAAAATGAAGAACAATTATATATACTGGTAGCAGAATATAACTCCTGAAGGTCAGTCCCACAAAAGGGATTATCTCACATAAGATTCTACATTCAAAATTATAGTAAATGCTCTGAAATAAAAATATCGACAACATACATAATTTGATCACGGACAGAGTTGAATATGAGCAAGTATAATACTATGCCAAGAAAAAAGTGAAACAAACTGTCACAATCAAATTAGAGAAGATGACACATAGTTAAGGAGTATCATTATTTAGATTGTAGACCAGAAATCTATGAACTTACATGTGAAAATTGGAGAAATTGAGTAGATTTTTTTTTAATATGAAGTTTCTATGCCCATCCCAGCATATCATGTTTGCAATCATCTCATTTCTAATGTGTTGTGACTTTTCCAAAAGATTGTGATTTTCCGGATAAATTGTGAATTTTACAAAGGATTGTGACTTTTCCAAAAGAGTTATGAATTTTTCAAAGGATTGTCACTATTTCGAAGAGTCGTGACTTTTCAGACAAGGCACGATAAACACATGTTCATACTATCCTTTGTTGGCTATAGATAGAGGGATTTCCTCTCATTTTTCAACCACAAAAATTTTCTAATGTTTTGTCTTCTTTTTCTAGCACTTCAAAAAAAATCGTGTAATTTATTGTCGTTGAGTGAGTTTGAAGGTCAGTGGAATTTGAGGTATAATTATTCTGATGAAGTAAATTATTCTATCCTAAGAGAATATATTCAAGAACCTCGAGTACTTGAGGGAAATAATTTTTTTTGGTATAATAATCATTTTTCTTGTTTTGCTTAATATATACAGTGGTGCGTAATGTTTCAATATATGAAGATAACGTGAAGTAGTCTAAATTTATTTATTTTTGTTAACAATTTTTCATGTGATGCATTTATATGCTTATAAAAAAAATTATTGAACTTCTCATGAGTTAGAGAATTATCATGAGTTGTTTTATTGATGCTCAAGACATAAGAATGACTTTATTTACAATGTTATTTATGTGATTGAGATTGTCATGAAATTTGTTTCAAAATAGTTATTACTGTATAAACATTTTCCTTTCATTTTACTTATTTACTTTTCAAAAAAAAAAAATGTATTCTAATTGAACAAAAATTCATATGATTTACGATGACACCGAGTTAAAGGGTGTATTAGTTTAATTTTCTTTAATTGCTAAAAAAAATTTATATAAATTTTTTTATTATATGCAAATCTTTATATATAGATATATATATAGATAGATATTTGTTTAAATTAAAGTATTATATATGTCATGAAAGTATCATCATGTTAACAAGATCTTCTATCTTCAAAATATATTATTTGTAAATGTTTTGATTTCTTCTCTTCTTTTTTTTTTTAAAAAAAATAATCTAATAGCAAATAGAAAAATATGTGAATCATTTAAAATTTATCATTTGCAAAAGTAAATTTATATTAAGTAATATGGAATAAAAATTCAACACACGGAAAGTTTTAAAGTGTAAAATTAGATTACCTATATTTCCCCTAAACTAAATTAAAATCTAATTAACTATCTAAATAACAGTAAAATTAATTAGAAGTCCTATTTATTTAGGGCTTTCCTTTCAAAAGGCAACAAAGAAAAAGAAAGAGATATGTGGCAAAGAATGAATTGATAGAGGTGTGGAGTTTAACTGAGATAAAATAGAATCAAAAGGGCTAGGAGCTCTGGCCGGTAACGAAACTAAACCAGTAGCAAGAAAAAGGGTACCAAGCATTCCGGGCATTCCTCTTATTAAAGGAATCGGTGAGTGAAGACAAGATCGGATCTTTAAAGCTGAAGTCTTTTTCTTCATCAAGAGTGAGAGATCCGTCTAAGAACAATAGAAGAGGGATATACCATCGAATCGGATCTTAGAGAAGTCTCGGTCTTCGTCCACACCTAGGACAGGAAAGAGGCAATGAAATTGATGAATGAATGAGGGATTCTTTTCTAGCCTAGTTCTTCCACATGAATACCATATGATAAAAAGAAAGACCGATTTACCTGTGTTAAGGATAGTGCGTAAATGAAGAATTAATAAGAAATTCAACTATTACACTTTAATTCTTCAGTTACGGCAGTTATTACTAATTATTGCAAATATTATTCACATCCTTTTACATTCTTTAGTTATAACATTATGAATTTCATTAGTTATCAGATTAATTATTTATATCTTTCATTTTTCTTTATATTAAGTTTTTGCCCAATAGCATTTCACATTCTTATACCATCCCTATATTACCCGATAACACAATGTTGTTATTGACTCTTGAACGAATCATGTCTGGTTAACTAAATTGAAAATTATTTACAAGAATATAGAAGATATCTTTGTTGGGTGTAAGGTAAACGTGTGAATATATATATATGTTTAATTTTGAGTTTATTAATGAAAAAATATGAAAAGTCAAATAACTATCTTTGATTTATATACACATTCAATCAAGAAGGCAAATATGAGAACTAACAATAAGAATATCATCTATAATTACCTTATAAAATAAAAATTAATGCACAGAAAAATAGTTCTAAAAAATAAAATGTAATTTTTTTCTTCACATGTTTTATGACATCCAAAAAATTTAATCAATACTTTAAATTTTAAATTTTTATACTACAATGCATGAAATACATGTGTGTTGCACGTGTTCAAGAACTAGTAATATAATGTGTTGTCTAGCAATTATAAATATTCTTGGGCAAGTGGCCAAATATGTAACTTCACCATGCAACATACAGTCCTGATGTGGAAGGTTTCTTCCTTTCTTATATGGGCTTAGAGCTCAACTCAATAGGGCTTCAGGGGTCGAAAAGCACACTTACTGGCCACTTCTCAACTATTTAGTAACATTTCTACACACCATTGATGTGTATTTCTCAAATTAAAAAGTGATAGTTTAGGTATGAAACTCACACTCTCAATAGTTTAGGTATGAAACTAAAATAAAAGTAATAATTTAGGTGCGTTTTTAACACTTTTATCTCTTTACTATTTCCTAAGAAGCACATTCACTACAAAAAGTACCACCAGATACAAGAGTAATTCATGAATATCAAGGAAGCATAATAACATGTAGTCCAAAAAATGCAAAAAGATGCTGCCTAAGCAGGTGTTAACATATACAACCACAAATGTTCCATATTATTTTTCCATTTGTTTGAACAATAATTGGTCAAACTCATACAATAATCAAAAAGTAAATACCACTAAAACCAACCTATGATGCAATATTACTTTTAAGTCGAATGCTCTGTAGATTTAACTATAAACGCACTTTGTTATTATAAGATCCATAACAAGCCATTTACTAGCACCAAAATTGGCATTGGATCAACAGCTGAGACAAGTGTCCTGACCACCAACATGCTCCCCCTGCAAAACAGATTGAAGCAAATGTTTGGCTCATATCAGTAAAATCTAGGATGAGAAGAAATAAGAAACAAGAATATATGTCAAAGCATCAAAGAAGACCAAAGGTTGAACCACCTCCAGGATCTATCAGGTTGTCCCATATTCACCTGTGAATTTTAGTAATTTCAAAACAATTAAGAACTTAATACATTTTTTAAAATAACCGTGGTGTCCAGGCACCTAGCATGGACAAATGGAAAGAAACCACCTAGCACTTTTGCCTAAGTTAAGTTGCTCAGGGACAATAGTTTCGTAAGTTGCATTTTATTTTATTTTTTATAACTTTGGAAACGGACAGGGAAAATCTCAATCCAGAGAACACCACCAAAGCTCACACAACCAGACAGGAAGATAAGAATGCAGTGACCAGTGGGGAAGTAAGAGGGTGTGGGTGGAGGGCATTAGAAAGCTAGCAGCTGCGCCCAGGCTTGATATTGAGATTTTTTTGGCTGTACATCTAAGCAATATTACGGAGTTCACTCCTTTCCATTTCCAAGTCTACTCTTGAAAAAAAAATGACAACAAGAGCTCCCTGGAGGACGGGCGATACAAGAGCCAATCATCTCCTAGCTGAAAACTTGTTAAAGAAGAGGCCAACATATGCTGGCTCATGCTTCATGTGCAAATGCTCAGAACACATTTTTTCTTGTTGCATAAGTCATGTTGCAACCCGAATATGGAGGCGGTACTAAACTATGCTGCAGTACAACGTGTGATTCCAATGACAGATGTGCTACACAGTTGGGCCTTAAAGATAAAAAGGGGGTGGGGGAGGAACTAAGGGCATAGGAGTGCTTCCCCAGTTCCCCTCCATATGAGAGAGATTGGAGAGCTTTAGAGGGGTTAAGAGAATGACTTCATACATTTCCATAAACTTTAAGTACACCCATGAGGCAGCTGTTGATATTTGATAATGTAAAGACAATATGTAGAGTTAATTGAAATTTATTACTTCAAAAAATGCTAATAGATGAAAAGCTTTTAAATGCTCCCAGGCACTAGTTTCGAGACAATCTTCTGACGTCCCTTCTGGACTTCGGAGGTTTTTCTTTTCTCCGGTGGACTTCTTCCACCGGAATACTACTCTTTTCTTTCTCGTTTTTTTAAAACTCCATTGCTGTTCAGATGGACAACAGAGTTTATTTCAGATCTGGGGGGAAGTCTTACGACATCACGGAGTCTAGATCAAAAGCTGAAGTATGGTNTACTACTTTAGGTTTTTGGTGTAAAGAACAGGATATAGAAGAGGAGTTCCAATTAATGGACTTCATAGGATCTCTGTAAGTATTTCTTTTTAGTCTTTTCCTTTTGTTGTAACAGTTNGGGGTTAAGAGAATGACTTCATACATTTCCATAAACTTTAAGTACACCCATGAGGCAGCTGTTGATATTTGATAATGTAAAGACAATATGTAGAGTTAATGTACTGGCAGATCAATACAATCCCCTAACTTCATCCAAGCAAAAACACACCAGAATTTACTGGGCAAGCAAATCCAACAAACCCATTAACGCTTAGTGACAGTCACCAAAACTATTTTGAATGTATTATGAGTTAATGGTGTAATATGTGGGCAAATTGATGACAAAAGATGGAAAAAAAACTTCAAAGCAATAATAATTCTAGCACAAGTCAACAAAAAGCTCTTAAGCATGTAATCTTAATATGAGTTTCTTTAACAACTTCCTCTCTATTGCCATGGTCCTTTTTTCCGTTTCTATTCAACTATGCCTAAGCACCTTAATATTTATACCCATACATATCCAAGTAAGAAAGCAAACACAATAGCAAAGGTGGCATCAACAACATTCACTACCAGCCTGTAGTTAAAAATTCGGGCAGACACCTTTTTCCCTTATTATCCAAATCAATACATCAAACTCTTCTACCCTCCCAAAAATATCAGCCCACAGGCAGATAATAACTCAAATGACACTACAAATCACTAGATATAATGATATGCCACAGCTTTCTCCTGACAATGTGAATACATCAGAGCAGATTAAGATACCAGTGAGATCCCGTCTAAAAATCCATCACACATAAGTGAAAAATAACAGAGCCAGATCTCTAATTCCTTCATCAAGTATCAAAACTTTCTTAAGCTCTTCTCCAAAAACTCCTCTGTAAGAAACTTCTCTTTTTCTTTTAATTTGTTCAACTTGAATCAGAAACTAAAATACAAGTGAACATTATAAAAGATATGAAAACAAACTTTCTCTTTTTTTGAGAAGGGACATGAAACAAACTATTCCTAAAACAACCCTCCCTTGAAACATAAGCAGTAGCTTCCAAATAACCAAGACACATAGATAACAATATCAGAAGAAGCTAAGCACCAATTCCATATTATTCATGCCCACTGTATCATCCCATTAACATCAAAAGATGAAACTTTTCCACACCCTAATATTAGCACAACCAGAAACACACTCAAATTACGGACCCTAAAGCTCTCTCACAACAACAATAACACATCAGCTAACTAAACTACCTAGAAGATCCCACCAAATGTAGAAGAAAGTAATTGTACAACAAGAAACCCAGTGTAATCCTGCAGAAAAAAACCATACAATTACAACAAATCCAGTGTAATCCCACAAAAGGAAACCATTGTACACAAGCAAAATCAACAGCAAATTCCAATCATAAGGATCCTTCATATTCTTCTTATGTCTAAGTATAGAAGTTCTCGTAATCGCTACCTACCCAGAAAGCTGACCATGTTTTTCATAAAAAAGAAAGTAACATTAAAACATAATCAAAACATAAAATATATATGATATCCAAAATAACAACCCCCCCAGAATAAGCGCAGTAGCATTAACTTCCATATAAACCAAGAAACATATGATAAAAGTATACATCACCAGAAACAAAATACTCTAAAAGTGGGTTCGATATTATTCATATGATGCCCACCACCACAAAACTATTATCAACCCTAAA
Organism: Solanum stenotomum; assembly: GCF_019186545.1. Lineage (NCBI taxonomy): Eukaryota > Viridiplantae > Streptophyta > Magnoliopsida > Solanales > Solanaceae > Solanum > Solanum stenotomum. Next base: position 23,685,378 of record NC_064292.1, read on the forward strand.
AATCCACTCAACTAATTTGTAGATCCCAGTTAGTATAGTGTTTTTGAAGGAAGACATTTATTCAGAAAGATAACCATGAAACATAACAAAACCTTGGCCACACTGATTAAAAATTAATACTTGTTCACAATACATAAGAAATTCAAATAATAAAGAAAATAACATTAACTAACCTGAAAATTAAATCATCTCTCTAACTCATTTAAACTCAAAGGTAGGTGGTACAGGAGCATCAAAGCTCTCTAAAACCTGTGTCTTGCTACCACCGCCTGTCGCTGTCTCCTCCTTCTTTCCACCACCAAAAAGTCCTCCAAACCAGGAAGAAGAGGATGGTGCTGATGATTCTGCCATCATACCATCAATACTTACTGGAGCTTGACCAGGAAGCTGCCCCGTTGGTTGACCAGGCAGCTGCCCAGGTGGATATCCAGGCACTCCAGGGACATTTGGTAGTGGGTCCTCCATGGGTGGGAAGTTCTGGGGAGCACTCATGACTTTATTTAACATAATTCCAGCTCCCTCTATCAACGCAAGTAAAACTCCACCAAACAGTGCTGATCTAGAAGCAGCACCTAGTCCCTGCCGCATCTGTAGAAAGCCACCAGTTGCTGCACCAGCAATAATAGAGTTCCAAGGATCTTCTTTCTGCCGTAGATAAACCATTGTACAATCAAATGAGGAGAAAAGCCCACCCCACACAGCAAAACTACCACCAATACGAGGAGCATTCATGCGCACTGCCTGTGTACCACCAATCAAGCGCTCACCTTTTGGTGAGTTGTATATGCCTTTTAAGAAGTGGAAGGCTGAACCTCCAACAGCACCCATACCAAATGCTCCGCCAACATCATCAAGTATACGGTCAGGGCAAGGTTCACGAGAAGTCTCTGGTGTTCCCATTGTTACAGGGGACAAGCACTGACTAGGAAGAAAAAGGTTAAAGGTATGACACCAACAAAGCAGGCCTGCTTTTACTTTCCAAGGAAGTGATTGGTTTGATTTGATAAATTGACCTGCATCAAAACATTGTCATCAAACTGCATCATCAATTTGAGCAACACCCTTTTTTCCAGGAGCTGTAAAGTGAAAATCATAACAACTGGAAACAAAAGAACCACCAACATGGACACAAACTTCGCATTCAATAACAATAGCATTCTTTTCCTATAGCTCTCTGAATCAGAACTCGGCTCAAGTAACAAAGTAAACTCACTTTATATAAAGTGGTTGATAACTATTTTTTCAATCAAGGGAAGAGGTTAATAACTTCTTCTCGGATACTTATCAACTTGCCATTTCTTCATAAGCATATCTAGAGGTTCCCTGCAAACATGTACCGACATGACAGATAATACTTGGACCAGACAACTTAACAAACTTCCACATCACTCTTAGACCATACAACAGAAAAACACTTCAGTAAACTAAAGAACCCTAGCTATAAACTTAGATATAAATAAATAGGATTCTTGAAAGTTGAAACAAATACCATTTGTTTGATAAAACCTTGACCGTACATCTCAACAACAAAAACCTTTTCTTTTTTTTTCAATAAGAACACCTCCCCACTTCCTCAACAAAAAACAGGAAAGATACTCGCCAAGAGTGTATCCTGGTAGTCAACAAAGTGGGTTCAGACCTATGAGTTCTCAAGTTCAAATCCCAGCGCAAACAAAAAACACTAGGCAATTTCTCCGCTTCGGTAGACACAACTATCTGGTAGTGGACGCCACAGTTATTAAAAAAAAAAAAAACCAGATACAAACCCAAATAAGCAAGAAAGCAAAACTTCTGCTACCAAAGCTGTGATCTTAATTGATCAATAAATCAACTACACCTCAATCCTAAATTAGTTGGGTCCGCTATACAAAAACACTGCTACCACTTCACCATAGAGTTAAAACTATTTTAACTGACAACAATTTTCGTCATTATCCAGGTCTAAAACCATCTATACTTGGTGAAACTCACATAAAAAAGGTCAATAAAGGTGATGTGAGGTAATAAGGTAGCGGACACCATGATTATAAAAAAATACAAAACTAAATAAGCAAGAAACCACAACTTCCACTTACAAAAGCTGAAATCTTTAATTGATCAATCTATCAACTACACCTCATTCCCAAATTAGTTGAGTCAGCCATACAAAATACACTGCATCACTTCATCATAGTTAAGACTTATTTTTCTCGGGTTTTTAACTTACCCCAATATTCATCATTATCAGGGACTAAAACAGGTTATACATCGCGAAACTAACATTAAAAAGGTAAAACAAAATTGATGCGAGGTAATAAGGTAGCAGGCCCACAATTATTTTTCAATAAAAAATGATACAAACCAAAATTAGCAATAACCGACAACTTCCACAACAAAAGCTGAAATCCTTAATTGATCAATCCATCAACTACACCTCAATCCCAAATTAGTTTGCGTCAGCTATACAAAATACTCATGCATCAATTCATCATAGTTACCGGGTTTTAACCAAGGCTTAGCTACCTGGTTCTAAAACAGGATAAAAATCGCGAAACTAACATAAAAAGGTGGAAAAATTTCAGATCTTAACCGATTAAATTCGTTTTTTTTCAACAAAACATCTGAGAGCTGAATACTGTAAGCAAAGTTTAACATAAACACCAAGATGAGTTCGAAGAAAGAGATTTTTACCTTGACGGAGAGGCAGTGGCATCGACCGACCGACTCCAGGTGAGAGACGCAGAAAGCGAAAAGAAGCTGGAAAACCTAAGAACTAGTAAAAGAGAGCTTTTTTACCCGAATTTAAATGGGTAATACCCGATAATCATGCGGGTTATAACACAGTGAAGAATTTGTGTTTATTTGGTTTTTTCTTGTTGCTTACTCTATTATTTAAAAATGAAGCTCAACACAAAATATTTATCTTTTTCAAAATAAACGTTATGCTGCACAAAATTAATGTTTAATTATTTTTTAATATTTAAGATTTTAAAGTTATTTAGAGTCTGAATATTAAATATTTCTTTATTTGAAGCGGATATAAGAACTCCTAATTTAAATTTTATATATAATAGAATAAAAGGTTTGTTTGGGTAATAATCCTTTACTCATTTGAATTGTATAAAGTATGACTCAACTCTCTAGGTAAGGTTTGCATACATATTATACTTTTTAAACTCCAATTTGTTATTGTTATTATAAAGTAATTATGTTCTCTTTTTTATTAGCAAGTTAAAATAGCTGATTGAATAAAAATAGGTGGTGAAATTGATTTTGTAAAAACTGAGCAACATTTTGTGTAATTGAGTCCTTAGTTTGATGTTAAATTTACAACCAAATATTCAACATTAATTAATTGAATTAGACACACTCCCATTGTTCATAACTTAATTGATCTGTCAAATTCACAACCTTGAATTTGTAAACTGAATTTATTTAAAGCAGCCAACATCTGTTGTCAATTCTTTAACTAAAGTACCAAATTTTGTAACAATCTATATTGTAGATCCATAAAAAGGCAAACATTTTTCTCCAACAATAAAGTGTTGGGATCAAAGATATTTTTAGCAGAGTGTGATATTTATATTATCCGCTTAAAGTCAAAATCGAATGATTTTATTTTTTTCTCAAAAAGATACATCTTATAAGTAGCTTCTTTTTTTAACTTTTCATGTGAGACTTTATTCACGTACACCAGCAACTAAGTCTCATGCCGTCCATCACCATTCATAGACTAATTTGAAGATTAGTTGTGTGTTACTTCTTTGTGTGTCTCGGATAAAGATAGTAAATCAGTTCATGAATTGAAAATGATAGTAAGTCATACTCATGCCATTACTATGCCATATCCTTACTCATTACACCAAAACATTGGCTCTAACACTAATAGTTGGGCTCAAACAATCCAAAAATATTCGTAGCATGGTGTGATATTGTCTACTTACAGTCAATTCTAGGGGTGTCAATGGTACGGTTTGGTCGGTTATTTTTAAAAAAATTAGACCATCCGAATTTTTTGGGTATTTTATAATATATAATCAATTTAAAAAAAAAAAAAAACCATCTCAATCATATCGATTTCTGTTCGGTATTTGTACGGTTCGGTTAATTTTTGGGTCTTTTTACTTTTAAAATATCACCTCAAAATATACTACTATTAAAATATTTCTTTCACAAATATGTTCTTGAAGAAGCACTTTAATGCTTCACCAAGAAGACAAGAATGTAAAACCTTATTGTCGTATTGTTTGATCTTAAACATTTAATAGAAGTGTTTGCATAGGTGTTGTTGTATTGTTTGATAGAAATCTATTACAATATCAATTAATTTTAAACCCAATAAGTAAAGGCTAATTAAAGAGCAAAGACCCAAAGTCGTCTAGTCAACAAAGGCCTAGGACCTAGGTTATATTTATATTTGAAAAATGTTATAAAATATATTTATATATTGAATTTAACATATTCTTAATATATTAAATATATTTACATATATGTAAGGTTATTCGATTCTATTCGATAATTTTTCAAATTTTTTCATAAATTAAAAAGACCACATCAGTTGTTCGAGGCGGTTATACACTTAAATAAAGTCTATAGTTTTATTGTAACAATAACATAAATCGATTCGATTCGGTTAAATTCGATCGATTTTTATATTCTTTTGAAATCCCTAGTCAAATCCAACATAAAATTCCAAATTATATAAAGTCTATATATTTATTTTGTGAGCAACAAGGATGTAGTAGTTTACCCAAAGTTATTGTACTTCTGAGCAGAAAAACATGGACATGAGAGTTTCTTACAAAGCTCATTGTTTGGTTTTGTCATCTCAATAAGTAGGGTTACATCAATATAGTGCTTCAATTCTCCAAATACTTAGGTTATTTGGTGGAGTGTATAAGTATAGTACTAAATAACGTGTGTTAGTAATATTGAGATTGTTTCTTATCCCACTATTTGGTTTGGTGTTCTAAGAGTAGTTTGTCTTTGACCATTATCCATGTATTAGTAGCACTCATATTGCTACTATCATGGTTTGTTATGTATTATTTATACACCATATTGTTAGGGTTTTGCCCTAATTTTCTTACCATATTTGAGTTTTACTTTTTTCATAAAGGAAAGTCAAAGTATTACCATAATTCCTTTTACTTTTCTTGAAAGAAAAATATAATTCCTTTCCATATTTTGTTATTCTTTCTTTAGGGAAAAAGTTTGGAGATCTATAAATTGAAGATCATATTCTCATAGCATATATAACACAATAGAATCTACAATGTAGTCGTTTAGAGACTTTTGTTTATGGGAGATTTTCTCTCTACAAATTTTCTGCTTACAATTAGTTTTTTAAATTAGGTAGGAAATTGGTCATATCATATAACAATATATTTTTTTTTGGTATAATTTTATGTGTCATCTAATTTATCGGCATATGATTTGCAATTGTAAGCATCCGCATAATGTCATAATTACTTCCAAACCCAACAAGATAAAAAATCTTCATTATATTCCCCACATGTAACAGGACAAAAAATCTTCATTATCGATTGATTGCAAATTGATATGAACCGCTTTGAACATGTCTTCAACCTCATTGAACCATTGGATCTAGTCGAATGAAGTAGGGCGTTATGCGGAAGCTTACAATTGCAAATCATATGATGATAAATTAAACGACACATAAAATTATACTAAAAGAAACATATATTATTATATGGTTTGGCGAATTGACCCCCATAATTTAAAACTAATATTAAACATAGAAACTGTAGACAGAAAAATCCCCCCATAAACAAAACTCTTAAACAACTATTTATTGTTGATAATCTTGTATGGGAAGAGGAGTCTTTAATTTATAGAGTTCCAAATTTTTCCTCCAAGGAAGGAATAACCCAAATATGAGAGAAAATTATATTTTCCTTTCAGGAAAAGTTAAAGCATTTATGGTAATACTTTGACTTTCCTTCGAGTGAAAAATAGAAAGAAAATCATGGCAAAACCCGAAATTCAAATATTGAATACATAGATTGAAAATCCTACCAAATGAAGGATTAACTAATATCACAACTAATACATAAATTTATTTTCTCTAATACAACATACAATCGACCCTTTAGAAACATAATAAATCAAAGTTACTTTAGTCATAACTCCTTATACTCTCAAAACAATGGAGAATCATATGGTTCCATTGTAATTGACACCATTTTAGATGACTATAGTGATGGAGGGGTTGTAAAATCAGAGAGCACTAATGTTTCTAGAGATATGGATTAGATGGTACTGTTATTTTACTCAATATTGCTCTGTTTATAATACTATATCCGTCTTTACTTATTTGTCTTACTTTCTCTTTTAGTTTGTTTCAAAAAAAAATATCTCTTTTCTTTTTTGACAACTCTTTAATTCTTACTTTCCAGGCAGGGGTGGACATTTGGTATTCGGTTCGGTATTTCTAAAGCTCGATATTTATAATTCAATATTTGGTAGTTGAATGTAGATATCAAATACCAAACAGTCAAATTTCAGTTCGATAATTCGGTAATCGATAAATCAAAATTCGATTCGAACAAATATTTGATAATACCATTGTCATGACCCAGGGGCACCCCCTAGATGAAACAAGGCGTACAAGACCTCGAGAGGCCTTATACAAGCCTGTTAGCATATCACAACATAAAGTAATAGAAATGAGCGGAAATTAAAACATGTTCCATAAACTCAAAGTTTTTTATAAAATGAAGCGGAAGTCTATTACACTTATCTCAAACCATCTAAAACATGAATATCTTTGGGACGCAGCCCATACAATAGTTCTAAACATAAAATGAAAGATAAAGGAACATGCAGGTCAAATCCTCAAATGCTATGAGGACTCGCCAAAACCTCAATCATTGCTTCCACTAAGATCCTAGCCACGAGGGTGAAAGTCAATATCATCGGAACTTACATTTGATAAGAATATAGGCAAGAGTATGCGTCAGTACAAAACGTACTAAATATGATAGTTGCATAAATCATCAACATATGCATTAGTCAACATAAGACATATACCATAATCATAAGAGATAACAACATAAGTCATAAGCATGGTTAATACACTTAAACCATCATGACATAAAAGAATACTTCATAAGAAAACCTCAAAGCATACAAAGCCAAGTCATGGTTAATCCTTCATTAATCTTACTCATCAAAGTAGACCACCTAGGGTCATCCTTCAAGCTCGTCACCTTTTATTCCCATCTTTATCTTATCATTCATAGAAAAAGGTAAACACTCCTAGTCACACATATTAAGGAAAGCAACTCTAGCAACAATCCAAGCTAATCATGCATTATATAATGACCATACTGAGTTCTAAAAAGCCGTTCTCAGAATATCATCATCTTTCACCCTCATTTGGTGTTAACCCAACCTAAGATCAATCTTAGAAAGGCAACTAACTCTTTGGAGTTGGTTAACACTTGAATTCATTTCTCTCACCTTAACTGGGTGGTACATAGAGGCATAACAAAAATGCAACCTACCCATCCCAAGGATGACATCAATAAGCACATCAAATATCAAGGCCACAAATAGCATCACAAAAGATAAGATAGTACCGGAACCTAAGAAAGCATTAACATCACATAAAAAGGCTCTAAACATACCGGGATCCACATTTGGAGCACACTCATGGTCACCTCTAGCTTGGCGAGCACAAAATTGGTTTTGCTTAGGAGCATTGGAACCCGAACCTCTAGGAGGAACTTGATTGCCCTCTATTCCTCTAGCCTTTGCCTTTGGACAATTTCTCATTTTTTGACCACTTTCACCACAACTAAAGCAACCCTCTATTTCGGCTAAACATTTACCCTCATAGCTCTTTCCACATGTAGCACAAGTAGGCCATAGGGATTCACTACTAATTCCTTGCGGTTTAGGGTTAAACACCCTATCTTCATTATACTTGGGAGCATTGGAAGAACCTTTCCCGGAAAACCTTTGTCGATTTCTAGAACGACCATGTCCATCAGACGTATCATATGAGGGATTATCATCATCCATTCTAGACTCTTTTTTCTCCCTAGATCTCCCTTTTAGCTTCTCATCTTTAATTGTTGGCAATGAGTCATAAAACGAGCAATATCCATGTCATTAATGAGGATAGTCATACGACACTCATTCACTACTAGCTTAGACACACCCGACATAAACTTACTCATTCCTGACCTAGGGTCGTCCACTAGAGATGGAGCATACTTAGACAATTGAAAAACTTAAGAGCATATTTCTTCACACTCATATTTCATTGACGAAGGTTAAGAAACTCATGAAACTTTGCTTACCTCATCTCAAAGGGAAATAACCTATCAAGAAATGTTGATTTAAACACTTCCCACTCTACGGGACCCGCTTCTACCGGCCTTGCCTCTTTCTATTGATTGTACCATACTTGGGCAACACCTTTCAATTGATAAGCGGCCAATTCCGCCTTCTCTAACAAAGTCACTCCCATAATAGCTAACACCTTATAAACCTCATCCATGAACTCTTGAGGATCCTCTTCAACCTTTGAACCATATAATTCCAGAGGGTTCATTCTAGTACAGTCCCTCACTTTTGATGTCGTCGTATTCATATTAAGGTTCACGGGGGCTACCACCTCTTTATTAACTTGTGCCGTCATGGATTGAGCCAACATTTTAAAAGCCGATCTAACCTCTACATTAGTCACATTCTAAGTCATAGGGTCAATCGGAGCTTGTGGAGAAGCTTCTTGATCCACATTGCCTTCCTCATTCCTTCTAGCATTAGCCCTTATAGTAGCCATATGCTGAAGACCATCGGGTAAGGATTAGGAGAAAGAACTTATAGAGTTAAAATCTATGGCACGACTTAGAGTAATGAAAAAGTGAAGTTTCCTAAGCATCTTGTAGCCTCTCATTCATAAATGTGGCGCGCTTCACACTTATAAANTAGTCATATGTTGAAGACCATCGGGTAAGGATTAGGAGAAAGACCTTATAGAGTTAAAATCTATGGCACGACTTAGAGTAATGAAAAAGTGAAGTTTCCTAAGCATCTTGTAGCCTCTCATTCATAAATGTGGCGCGCTTCACACTTATAAATAAGACTCTACTAGACGTGGTTTTGAGACGTTCTAGAATCATTCTAAACCTTGTGCTCTAATACCAAATTTGTCATGACCCAGGGGTACCCCTAGATCTAAAAAGGCGTACAAGACCCCGAGAGGCCTCATACAATCCCCTTAGCATATCACAACAAAAAGTAATAGAAATGAGCGGAAATTAAAACATTTTCCATAAACTCAAAGTCTTTAATAAAACGAAGCGAAAGTCTATTACACTTGTCTCAAACCATCTAAAACATGAATATCTTTGGGACGCATCCCATACAATAGTTCTAAATATAAAATGAAAGATAAAGGAACATGGTGGTCAAATCCTCAAATGCTATGAGGACTCGCCAAAACCTCAATCTTTGCTTCTAATAAGATCCTAGCCACGGGGATGAATGTCAATATCGCCAGACCCTACATTTGATAAGAATGTAAGAAAGAGTATGAGTTAGTACAAAATGTACTAAATATGTAGCTAGCATAAATCATCAACATAGGCATTAGTCAACATAAGACATATACCATAATCATAAGAGATAACAACATAAGTCATAAGCATGGTTAATACACTTAAATCATCATGACATAAAAGAATACTTCATAAGCAAACTTCAAAGCATACAAAGCCAAGTCATGGTTAATCCTTCATTAATCTTACTCATCAAAGTAGACCACCTTGGTTCATCCTTCAAGCTTATCACCTTTTATTCCCATCTTTAGATTATCATTCATAGACAAGGGTAAACACTCCTAGTCACACATATCAAGGAAAGCAACTCTAGAAACAATACAAGCTAATCCTGCATTATACAAGCAAATCTCATAATAAAACATACTTACAATACTTCCTCGAAGTAACCATGATTCATCATAAACATGCTACATTGATTAAGGACTTGTCCCTTCCTAGCTATTTTCATCATTCATGAAAGAGTACCTCTTTAGTACTCCAATACAATTCATTACAGATGAATGGTTACAATTTACCAATTCAAGGCTACCAAGGAAAACCACCACATCATGCTAGACCAAGCTATCATGGAAGGAATACTCTCATGCAAGTCCAAGATATACAAGGAAGGGTACTATTTCTCAATCCAAGCTACTAATGACATGGTTTGGTCTAACAAGTCATGCTATCATGAAAGCATCTTATTATGCTAGTTCAAGCTAACCTTTGAAAGGGTACAATTGCTCAACCCAAGGCTATCCATGAGATCTTCTACTCAAGCTACCATGCATGGTATTGTCTTACCAAGTCAAGTTATTCATGAAGGGATCTTATGTCACAACTTCAAGTTATCCTAGTCTAACATGCTTGATTCATTTTGGGCGAGAAAACCTTTCAACCTAGAATCATTTTATGTGAGAAAACCTTTCACATTATACATTTATGCATTCATGGTATATATTATGTGGGTAAAGGCTTTCCACAACAATTCGATTTGCAATGCAACATTCAAGGTATAAACTTTAATCACAAAGCCTCAACAATTATTGTTCATCATGCAAGCTTTACTCTAAAAGCCCTAATAATCATAAGTCAACATTCATGCTTTACTCTCAAAGCATTACATCTCATAAACATCATATATGCCTAGCTCTTAAGACAAGTTTAATCATAATCTCTCATATATGTTTTACTCTTAAGCAATTATAGTCATAACTCATCATATAGGCCCAACCTCAATCAAATCATAAATCATCATGTATACCTTAATCTAATTCAATTCATGTCTATATGCTTAACTCTCAAGCAATATACTATACATATCATCAATCTTAGAAGATTACATCTAAATCCTCAATTTCTCCTTTCATGGCATAAAACTCATTTACATCAATTCATCTCTCTAGACATGGGTTAGGCATGGGTACATGTAATTTCATCCTAAAAACATGATTTACTAACAATTCAATCATAAACAATCATTATCCACTCAATTGGATCAATATTCATCATAACCCACAACATGTGAAAAAACCCTAACTAGAATTGGGGATTTCATCTTCACAATTGGGGAAAACTATAGAACTCCATAGATGAAAGAAGTCCATGGATGAAGAGCTATCATACCTTGATCACAAAGCCCACAAAAGCTTGAGGATTGGAGGCTTGACCTTGATCCTAGCTTTATACTCTTTTTTCTTCTTCAAGTTCTAGAGAGATAAATATTTGAGAGGATGAACTTTGGGATTCTTTTGGGGGTTTTGAGTTAATGACTTAATTGGTGAGTTTAAAGGGTTAAAATAACTTATATAAGTGTACTAAGTCTAGGCAAAACTACCTCATTTTATTCTAACTTAAATAGGAATTACCCAAAATAGCCTTCACTAGGCAGCCTGCTCCCAGGTCTCACAGCCCTTCAAGGTGGTTGTGGTCCCTTGACCAGTGGCTAGGCCACCTTGTCTTGGCCTCCATGAGTTGAAGGAATCACCACGAGCCTTCCCACGAGTCGTGGTCTTCACCACTGGTCGTGAAGTGGCTCGTAAAGGTGAGCCCAACTTGAGGCAGCCTTGGTGAGCTACTGCCTCACCACCACGGGTGGCACCACAGGGTGTGGTGGCCACCACGAGCCATCAAGGCAGTCGTGGTGATGGGCAATGCTTTGGCAAGCCTTGGGCATCCTTGGCCCTTGCCTTTTTCCGTTGGCTCTTGCCCCTTGTCTTGGCTTGTCACCCTTATGCTTAGCCCTAGTTGACCTACTAAACTATGGGGTGTTACAACCATATTGAAGATAGAATCGAATATATGATGAATTTAATACTTTTTAAAAATTAAATTTAACCGGTAGGTGAATTTTTTATTGGTAAATATGCATAATAAAGAAAATCTAAAGCTAAAAATGTGATACAAAAGTAATGTTTAATAAAGAGAATTACTGAGAGTAGTTAAAAATTTAAAATAATTAAACTTTTATACTTTGAATCCATTAAAAGCAGTGAAACAGAACTAGGAACTACTTAAACATGATTTTGTCTTAAAGTGAAAACAATTTAGTTACCACATCAACAAGATAATGACAAATCTAAGTGTTTCTTTTTTGCATTGTACATGTTCTCCTTCCCCCTATTCTTTATTCCATTTCTCAGAAAATCAAACTTGTTGTTCATCAAAATTTAGTCATAACAATGAAGAGAACCTGAAAATATATATGTAAAAAAGACATATTTTTTACAAGTCCCAACTATATATGCTACATTATCAATCTCATTAAGCAAACTTCAAATAATGTTATTATATCAAAAAGAAAATATTTTATACCTCTTTTAAGACATGAGTAAATGAGTAATTATCTCGTTTAACTATTTCTTATTACAATGTTACAACTTTGATCAAAGAGGGGTGAAACAGTTTTTGCAAAAACTATCTAGTAGTCAATCATTTCGCATATTATTGAGATTTTTACCTTTAACACTTAAGAAGAGAAAACTCCTACTAAAGTTTAGTAATTTTATATGGTATCCTAAATCACCTTGACAGTAAGTCAAATTGTTAACAAAAGATAAATTATAGGATATAAATAAGTTTGAAAGTACCTTAGTCAATGCGATTAGAAATCAAGAAAGATGAGATCTCATGAGTTATCTGTCATATCTGAAAATAATATAAGGTATCATACAATTGAAGCAAGTAAAAGAAAATTAAGTAGAAGCATAACACAAAAATATACCAAGTTCAAGTCGCATAAGATCATCAAAATCTTCTTCAACGTTAACGGGAAGAGGCTCACTTCGATACCAATCTTGAAGACACACAAAAGCTTGCACCAATTTCAGAGTCAAGCTCCTAAATGAATCAATAATACGATTTCCAATACTAAATGCACATTCTGATGCCACACTAGAAATCAATATTGCCAACATATCACGAGTCATCTCGGCAAGAACTTCACATCTAGAAGTTGCATTTAACAAAATATTAAAATCATCATCATCAGGCTCTTGTTCATTAACTAGAATACTTTTCTAAGTTTGTCTTACCATCCAAGCCCATAGCATCTTGTTTTTTTTTCTTTTCATTTCAATTATATTTCTCACTTTTGATGATTTAGTGCTAGATATATCAAATGTCTCACTCGATGAATTGGATAGAGAAGATCTATGTTGAGATGCGTTAGAGAATTTTGTTACATACTCTGCAAATAAAGATTTCATGTAAGTCTCCAATTCATCTTTTAGTTTACTCCCTTTTTCCTCTCCATACATATCCTCAAGTGCGTCTCCCGCATATGCTAGATTGTTACGAGGATCTAAAATTGAGGCTATAAAAAATAGTTTATTCATTTTTTCAGGAATACCCCAATACTTAACAAATTTTTCCTTCATCTTTTCTACAATTTTTGCTAAAGCAAGATCATCATTTTCCATACATTTCTTTAAATGATTATGAAGCTCAACTATATCTTCAAAGTGAACATTCGAAGTGACATAGAGTGAACCAGAAACTTTCGACAGTTAGATCATAAAATATTTTAAGAAATATGACCATGTTTCTCACATTTTGCCAATCATCACTTTCAAGTCCACCTGCAACACTTCCATCAGCTTCACAAACATTAGTAGCAAGATAAGTTGACAATCCACTATCATCAAGATCATACCTATCAAATACAATCTCAAAATGTTGTGCAGTATCCAACATCAAGTAGGTAGAATTCCACCTAGTAGGAACATCCAAACATAATGACTTCTTACATTCTATGTTTGTAAGTTCAAAACATTCCTAAAATTTTCTAATCCTTGCAGGAGATAGTCTGATATACAGAGGCGAACCCAGGATTTAAAAAATTTGGGTACACCAATATTAAGCTAAAAAAAGTTATAAAAAAAGGTTCTACTTGGGATTGAACTGTGGTCATTTGGGTGGATTTGTTAGGTCATACCACTAGTACAAGCACCATTTCATACTTTTTGTGGAGGCACTATTAAAAATATTTAGTTTTTGTCAGTTTCTCAAGATAGATATACATATATATACATGATTTTTTCAGAAGTTAACGGGTGCACGTGCACCCGTACAATAGCATGTGGGTCCGCCTCTGCTGATATACTTCATTATTTGCCTAACACGTTTGATAGATGCACCAATTTCTTTCCTTTCATCCTGCACAATAAGATTGAGAAAGTGAGTCATACATTTCACATGAAGATGGTTACCAAATTTCATGGTAGATCCCCAATTAACAAATTGTTTGTGTAACTCTTTTACCATGACATCATTTGAAGAAGCATTATCTACCGTTATAGTGAAGTTTTTCTCCAATTTCCAATGAACAGAAATTTACTAACTGAACGGGTCATTTCATCACCCTTATGACTGAAAGTTGAAAATTGGTTTATGCAACACCCAATCACTATCAATAAAGTGCACCGTTAAACACATATAATTTATTCTTTGTAAAGAAGTCCATGTGTATGTAGTTAGACAAACTCATAGTGATGTTTCTTTGATAGAAGTTGAGTTTTTCTCATAAACTTCTTAAAACCTTCTTTTTCTACAAAACTAAAAGGAAGCTCATCAACAATTAACATCTCAACTAAACTCCTCCTGGATACCTCTTGATCAAAACTCCAAACTATCCCATCACCTTTTTCACCTTGTATTAGAAAGTTCAAACACTTTTGACTAGAATTGGAATTGTCAACCTTATTTGGATTTTTATGACATATTTTTAAATGGTTATTCATTTTTAGTTGGAGCTTTAAGAACTTTACCACAATACTTACACTTTGTTTTTATAGTTTCATCTTGCAAGAACTTCTCAAAATGTTGCCAAACAAGAGATCACGGGATCATGGATTTCCTCTTCATTGTGACTTGATTATTTTTCGATATTAAATTGAGAGACTCAATAATAGATGTGCTATTACACATAGCCCCGCCGATTGTTTGACTTGACTCATCTTCCATCTAAGCAAAATTCGTAAGAGAAAATCAATATGTTTTAATTTTTTTTTGAATTAAAGATTTGACGACTGAAGTAATAACATAATGAAGAAGAAACATATGGGGAAAAAACTATATATACTGCCCCTAGCGATGAGTTTAGATATAAGCTTAAAACTAATAGGAATATAAGATAAAATTGTTATTATACCTTGGCTACAAAGAAGATTGGTACTATAAACTATAAAAGATTGAAATTTAAAATAGACGAGATCTTGATTCTTGCGTCGCGTGAGTCCTAAAAGCATGATGATTGATGAATGATTTTTTGCCGTAAGTTATTACTTTGTAGGCTACGTTAACAGGTTATAAACTCCAAAGAATCAAAAGACTTTTGCCCTAAGCCTAGTACATAATTTTTATATTTTATGCTATTATATGAGTATTATCTATTGGGCTAATTATATACACAATATATATGGGCTATAAACTTATAATAGCTATATGGGGTGGACCCTAATTTTTAATAAATAATTTGGTATTTAGGAAATACCAAATCGCAAATGGTATTGATGTCGCATACCAAACTCAAACTCGAATATCATAATTTTAAAATCTTACTCTCAAATACCATACTAAATACCGAATTATCGAATACCAAATTATCAAAATTTCGGTTCAATTCGGTAATTCAGTTTTTGATATTTTATGCTCGCCCTATTTTCAGGTGATATGTTGAGACCATAAGATTAAAAGACAATTTAATACATTCTATCTATCTTAAGTTTAAGACCACAAGATTGGAAAATATTATTTACTTTCTTAAACTCGATATCAAATTTAAATCAGATAAACAAATTGAAATGGGGAAAGTATATATATTATCACGTGTATGAATGGTTGTTGAAACTTCCGCTTCTTGAAGAGTATCTGTAACACCTCGATCATAGAAAGAGCTAATTTTAGAAAAAACTAAATTCGAAAGAGCTAATTTGAGATTTATGCAAGTTAGACTTCAATTGTGAGTTTTGGGTCAACTTCAAACAGCCATAACTTCCAGCACAAGATGAGTTAGGTGACCCATGAGAGTCAAATGAAAGATATTTGAGTCCTCTTTCCAACACCGCCGATTTGCTAAATTTTGTGTTCGAATGAGGAAGATATGCCCGTTTTAGTTCAGCCTGTTCGATTAAGGAAATTAATCTGAATTAAGGAGGGGTATTTTGGTCTTTTTCTTACCCCATTAGCTTTAAATGTTTTGGTTACCCAAATAGGGGTCTAAACTGATTGAGATCAGTTTTCACAATTCCTAAACACGCTTAGGATTTCAGAGAGAAGTTCAAGAAGAGGAAAAAAAGAAGTTCAAGCGTTCGTTCAAGATTCTTGCGATCTTCGAGAAATTTCGCCAAAGATTTGATCCTTATGAGGTATGTAAGCTTTCAGAGTGATGAGTTCGTTCACCCTCACACCAATCATGAGTTTCTTGATTTAATTTTGTCCATGAAATTTGTGTATTGAAGTTTGATAAAGTGTAACGCTATTAAAGATACTTCATGCAATACTAAACATCAGCGATCGTTCAATAGTAATATAACCCAACAGTAAGTTGGGGTCGAGTCCCAAGGGAGTGGTTCGTACTCAAGAATCAATAGAAAAGTAAGAACATGCTCTAGTTAATAATAGCTAAAAACATTTACGAATAAAAGCATGGTTTAAATTTTAGGTGACATAAGTGTCAAATATCAATAGGGGGTTTGTTCGTATTATCAACTAAAACAACAAATATCATGAAATTATGAATATGGAGACGAGATTCTTGGGATGTGATTGGATTATGGGCTAAGGTAAATAACCGGGTAATTGAAATTAATAGTAAACAACTGCAAATCAGTGAATAAGCTAGACTTTGATGGGGGGTAAACTTTCTCTCAAACAATTTACCCCGAATCAAATTAGTTTCTCTCGAACACCAATAAGAAGCAATGAAGCACAACCTTCGCTTTAGTCCATTCGCTCTCTCGAGCTAAATATGTGGAAAAAGGTTTAGGGTTCACTCTCTCGAGCTGAACCCATAACAACTCAATACCCACAGACCATCGATTTAGTAATTTTGATTTTAAAACCTCTCTCGAGCAAGCCCAAAACACGAAGTTAAGATTGTATTTGCAACTCCAACCCATTAAATTCAACCACAATTACTGAACGAAATCACTTTTAAATAGTAAATAAACTATCAATTAATAATACACAGCAGTTAAATTAGCCCATAATCACATAATCACACCCCAAAAATTGGGGTTTTAGCTAGACATAGTAAAAAGGTAAAATTCGTTACCAAGTTGTGTTTCCATTAACTGGGTAGGATTGATATAGTCTTGCAAAGGTCTAAGATGAAGAATCTTCAACACCCACTTCCAATTTCTTAGAAATGGAAATCTTCAAATCTTCAAAGCTAAGGAAATATTGTCTCTCTATTCATAACTAAGCTCTCAACTTCAAAAACTGAAAAATATTATGATTCCCTAAAAGATCAGATACTAAGCTAAAAATTTAAACAAGTATTTATAGTTGTCAAAAAGTGTGTTGCGGAGGTTCAGTCAGCGCAGTTAATCGGGATTGTCGATCCAATCGGCGATCAGCCCTTTGGTCATTTTCATCGCCGTTTTACTTTTGCCTTCAACATCTTCAGGTTCTGTAACTTTGGGCGATATGACACTGCATCGTGGAACCGTTTGGCGACACGCCGATTGCTTATTTTTCTCGCTGACTAGATTATCTCCTTCAGGGCTTGGCACTCTGGAGCATTAGGTGAGACCCTGGCCGTTCTGCGACTCGCCTAATGGGTTAGGTGATCCTCAGGCATTCTTTCCTTCGTTCTTTCAGCTGCCTTGTTCCTTTTTGCTCAATAGTGTCCATATTTTGTTCATCAATCCAAATACCTGAAATTCAAGGATTTACATCAGTTATTGTACAAATTATGCATTTGACGACACTAAATCTATTAAAATAAAGCCCTAAATGAGTCCAAATCGTAGACTCATCAAAGTCCTTGATGAGTTTTCATGAAAGTTTCGTTCTTCAATCTTTATTATTGGAGTTTGATGAGTTCTTGAGATGAGGGTTTGAGTTTGAGGGTTGTTTTTGAGAAGATTTTGAGTAAGCTTTCATTTACTTATGTTGGTTATACGAATCTAAGAGAGCTTGGAAGAAATCAATCGATTCTAGGTGAATTAGGGCAAAAAATTGAGAAGAAAAATTCATTAGATTATTCTGGGGGAGGGTGGCGTGATGCGCCAGGGAGGCTGGAGCACCATGCCTGCAGTGTGCTAGAAATGTGTTGCAGTCGAGGTGGGGCTGGCACCTTGCGCCCAGAATTCGCCAAGGTCGCCTGCCCCCGTCCATTTTTCATCGTTCGCTTTGTCTTAGTTCTTTTAAAACATATCTTCGCTCTCCTCCTGATTTTAACTATCCAAACTACATCTAATCAATGAGAAATCCTATGTATCCAAATCATAATTCTTGAAAAATTCACATTTCAAATTCAAGATAGAGTTAGAAGTAAAGTTCGAGGGAGTTCTTTTGAGTCATTTTGAGAAGTCTTTTCCAAACTTTTAAAATTTGTTTTAAGACTTGAGCACTTGAGTATGAGGATGAGGAGAGTTGAGTTTCATTTTTCAAAATGAATATATGGGAACTAAGTATTCCTAAGATTAAATGTTTTACATTTCAAATGAGAAGGAAACCTTGATTTCCAAATGAATTCATAAGGAGTTTTGAGCACTAATCTCTTTTAAGAGAACCTTTTGAGTAATAATCTCAAAGTTTGAGGATGAGTAAATATTTTTAAACATATGAGCATGAGTTATATTATTGGGAGTAGTATTGAGCACCGATATGGGGATGAGTTCAAACAACTTAAAGTCCTCATAAACCATGTATTCCAACGTTGGTAAAAAGAGTCATATTTTTAGATGATTCCTTATTGATTTTAAGCATAGCTTAGTGGATCCACTTAGTTGAGGATGTCTTATACTTCGACAAGGTATATGACAGTTTTGGTAGCGTGGGGAGATGTTGTATCATCACATGGCTCATAGTGATGGTTGTCGGTTAGAGAATCTCCCAAATAAGAGTAAAAGAGTTATCATTGAATTTTTAAATACATTGAGTTATTATCTACTATTTTAAACGCTTTCTTTATAATGCAGCCCTATTGTTTCTTTTATATTGAACTAGGTTGAGTATTTCTGAGTTTGAGTATCTTTGAGTATTCTTGAGTATCCTTGAGTTGAGTTGAATATGTTCTTCCTTTTTATCAGTTCAAGCTAATGTTTGTGCTTTAGAGTTCCCCTTGCATGCTCGTACATTCCATGTACTAACACCATTTGGCCTGCTTCTTTCATGATGCAGATACAGGTAACCAGGGTCATCAACAAGCGCTCCGTTGATACCATTTGCAGTTCCAGAGTTGCTTTAGTGAGCCTCCTTGCTTCGGAGGGTTCCACATATACTTTCAGTGGTATTAGGATGTGGTGGGTCTTGTCCCAACTTCCATCATAGTTATTAGAGGTTTCATAGATAGACAATAATGTTTTGAGGAGTCTTTTCATTCCATTGTTAAATGTTTAAGACTTGAGTTGCCTCTTTTGACCATAATGTTTTCTTTAAAATATTTTGAGTTATCTATTTTGAGACATTGAGTTAAATCTTTACTTTTGAATTCTTCTAATGTTAAGTAAGTCTTACGTTGAGTATTGTGCCAGACCAATGGTCGCTTGGGGACCAGCAGTGGTTCTCGAGTACCGGCCACGTCCATGGTGTAGGCTCGAATCGTGAAAGTATCAGGACATTTGTTTACCTGATTTGCCATTACTCAAGACTTTGGACATGCCTTCTTTTATCAGTAACTTTGGACCACTTTCTGCTTGGACCATCTCCAACTCATATCTATTTTGTCTTCTATTCTTTATATTTGGAGGGTAATATAGAGACTGCCCTCTCCAACCCACCTCCATAATACTCTCTATCCTCCATTTATAGAGATGTGAATAGTAGTTCTTCAAATTTGGAGAACTACTATTCACCTCTCTATTTCACTTTTTTTATTAAATTTAATATTATTTTTATTATATCATTAATTAAGTCTTTATAATTTGTAATTATTTTCTCATGTAATATAACATCTAAAAATATGTTATGACAAGTTACTACTTCCACCAGAATTAATAATTTTTCTATTTTATTTTTTTGAAAAAATTGTCACTTTAAATTTCTAATTTAAAATTATTTAAATATTATTTATATTATATAAGACTATTAATTAAGTTTTAAATACTTGCAATTATTTTCTAAGTAACATAACATCTAAAAACATATTATTGATAAGTATACTACTTCCATCCAGAATCAACATTTTTACTAATTTAAATTTTTTGTCACTTTAAATATATATTTTAAAATTTTAATTATTTTTCACTATGAACAATGCACAAAATTTACATGATAATTCGCTTATTGCTATAGCTAGTGATAAATTATTAAACTACACTTTTTAATGAGCATGAAAATACTTGATGCAATAGTTCAAAATGGAATAAGGGGAGTAAATTATTACATGAAATAAAATTGTTAATTTAAATAATTTTTTGCTACATGTAAAAAAATAAGAGCTACAAACTTGCTCATTTTGAACTCCATAATGCATTAATAGAACATTTATGAAAGCAACATACCGTCTTAAAAGTTGAGTATTTATGTAAAATTCAAAATAAATTTTACGATAATGTAATATTTATTATGTAATTGTATTTCATCAATGATTTCACTTTTATTTGAATTGTTCGTTAACATGTATTCTATATAATATTTGTTGCAATTTATGTTATTTATAAATTTAAAACAAAATATAATCTTATATTAAATGAAGAATTTGAAAAAAAAATAAATTTTATATTACATGAAGAGTATATAGATTATAGAGTGATTATTTGAAAAAAAATGATTTATATTATGAAATAAGAAGAATTAAATAGAAATAGTACTATAATATTGATGAAAGAGAAGGAAATTCTTTTTTAAAATAAGTGTCCACCCCTTTATGTTCTCTAATTAAATACGAGGCTTTTGTCACAACAAGATTAAAACCCATGACATGAGTTTGACCCACACATTACATGTTTCGCTCTTATCACTAGATCAAAGTCCTGAAATGCACTTAACTCACACATTACGTGTACTACTGCTCGTACCACTAGACCAAAGCCCTGGGGTGGAATTTTCAAAGTTTTAATAAATATGTTTTTGTTTCATTTGCTTCTGTTAAATTTATACATCGATTTTTTTCAAAGATTTTGGAGCTAGCCATCAAAAGGATTATTTGACACTGGACTCATATGAACCATATTTGGACTAGAGTTATCTCAGTGTTGACTTAGCCAGTCATCTTGATTATTTCCATCAAAATGATAAGCTATATATCCACTTGATTGCCCCCAAAGAATTTTCATAAGCAATAGGGAAAAGGGTGTTCAAGGGCTCTTCTTCTATAATTAATAATTGAGGCAAAACGACATTCCTATTCTTTCTTTAATCTGTAGTATAATTTTATTATTATAACTCAAGCACTCCATCTGGGGATGTAGCTCAGATGGTAGAGCCCTCACTTAGCATGCAAGAGATACAGGGATCGACACCCCACATCTCCATTTTTTTTTTGTCTATATTAAACGTTTCCATTTTGAAATTTTATAATTTAGGTTTAATATATCGACAACTTTAAACATCCGAATTAAGTTTTAATTGATAATTTGAACACATGATAAGTTCTCTATTAAACTATTTTGATTCAAAATTTTGTAAAAAAATTTGTGTGTTCTCAGGTGCTAATTATATACATACGACAACTACTTTAAATATTCACATAACTTAATTATACGTTTTACCATCAATAAGTCGTAAAACTTTAGTCATGTTCCAATTGAAACTGATGTGTATAGTTAAAAGAGATGACATATTTTATGTGGTCAACTTAACTACCTTATAAACGCTTGAGGATACGAATAAAACCTTCTTTCTTTTTTCAAAATTTAAAATGAGAGTGTCTCTATTAAAACAAATTATAATTTGAACATCCAAATGTTGTAATATTTCTTGCTATGTTATCACTTTTGTAACCAGTACACTAGTTGAAATTAATTCTCATATAATAAAGTCTTAAAAGGACGACTTTACTACTATCTTAAGTTTAGGGGTGAGCATAGTTTAGTTCAACCCAAAATTCAAACTTTTAGATATTCGTTTGGATTTTTAGATTATGAATTGAATTTTGGAGTATTTTCTTCAAATTTATGGATTGCTGATTCGATATCAAATTTAATATTGTGATCTTTTCTAAATTTTAATATCTAATATTCAGCTCTATTCGTATCATATGTATTTAATATTAATAAGTTCAACTTTTAACGATTCAGTAAAGTAGTATGATACGACTCTATCCATTATAGTAATATATTCAATATTTGTGCAACATAGGTGGTAGGGCGGCCTCAAAGAAGCAAACTATTAGATGAATCAAGATTGTTAATTGTGACTTGTTTTAAATGCTTAAAAGTCAAAATCGAATATCCGAAATATTCAAACTGACTAATTTAAAAGTAAACTTTAAAAATTTAATTCAAACTTATTTAGAATAGATTTATATTGTACTTTCTCCAATCCAAAAATTGAAAATTCAAATCAAAATATTCATATTCAATTCAAACAACGCCCACCCCTACTCAAGTTTATGTATTTAATTTTCTTAAGTACAAGATTAGGATAACCCTAAGCTACAAACCTAGTATAGAGTTCACAAATTTATGATTTTATAGATTTTATTTTGGAATTCCTCCCACTGAAAATCATAAAAGTTGGCATGAACAAAAAAAGAAAAATCACAAATTAGAATAATTACTGGGAGTATCATTTTTTGTTAATGTAAATTTGAAGATTTATTTATTTTTTTACTATTAGACTTTTTTCAAACAAAAGGATATTTGATTAACCCTATAAATTGATCAAATTAATATTTATAAATATTTTTTTTTAGTTTATTTATCCACTCGATTCAGGGATGATAAAATTAACCCATAAAAACATGACATATTCAATTTGCTCAAGTTTTGATTGATTATTGATCTGCCTATTTATTAGCTCAGCTCATAAAAAATTGAGTTGATATACATCTCAAATTAACTCATGAGAAATTTTATCAATCTTCTTTTAAAAAAATAATTTGATATGTTATATATAGCTATAATTAAGAAAAAAACATACTTTTATTAGGTACTAGAAATTGATAAAAGAAAAAATGAATAAATTAATACTTAGTAAGAATTTGACGTGTTAGATTACAACTTGCGTTTTAGTTCATTTCCGCTAAAGTAACTTTTAGAAACATCACTAAGTGATTATTTATTAGCTCAACTCATTTTGACTTGCAAATTTAACAATCTTATGTTTGATAAGCACAAAATACTTATAAGTATGTGATATTAAGCTAGAACGGATCAAAAGTCACAAATTAATCATCCAGCATGTGATTTTATGGCTAGCACAAAAATACTTATAAGTATGTGATATTAAGCTAGAATGGATCAAAAGTCACAAATTAATCATCCACCATATAATGGCTAATAAGCACTTTAATTTGACAAAGTCTTATCCCTAATATCATTTGTTGTCTCTAAAATATCCTCCGTCAAAAATACTTTTATATATCTTTTTGTTGTAATTATTATTATTCACACATCCTTTCTATGTCAAAATACTTCCAATTTAAATGTTTTGTAAAATATTTTTAAAAATATTTAAATCATTTTAACAAAAGAATATTTATTAATATATTTTTACTAAACATATTATTTTATCATATTCAATATTTGTATCTAAGTACATAACTATTTATTTATCATCAAATATTAATTATTTTTAAAAAAAATGCGCGGTTAAGCAAATTTATACTACTTAATTAGTCATCATAGCTATAGTTTGCTATAATTATCACTCGCGACTAACATTAACCATTAATTACATGGGCTGACTTCGAGTTTGTATAATTAACCACGTTTGTATAGTTCGCAATTAACAATTCTTGGTTTGATTTGTATTTGAATATGATGATGATTTCCTTAGTTTTTTTTTCCAGTTTTATCACCATATACATTCAATCTTTTTTTGTATAACTTTTTAAAGCTTGTTTAAACATGTAGTTTTCAGATTTTGTATAATATAATTTATATAATGAATTTGTATAATATAATGGCGGAATGATTTGATAGACCCTTGTACTTGTATGAGTTTATATTCTGAACCATTCTACTTGATCATTTGTCAATTGAACCCTTTAACTCAGTGAAACTAAGCATTTTAAACCCCTTTCGTTGTGTGTGAACTTCAAACACTTGACAAAAATGACATATCATCATCCACATCACATTTTAAATGACACATCACTTATTATGATTTTAAAAAAAATTTCTTTCTTTTTCACTTTATTCCTCCTTCATCCCTTCACCTCTCTCCATTTTTTTTTTTACATTAGAGATACCACCACAACCTTCCATTCTCACTAGTATCATTACATTCCTAAATAACTAACAATTATCATTCAATATTTTTTTTGAAATTTCTTTCATTCACAACTTTTAATCGTATTTCTCTTACCAACATTCACATCTACCACTTGAACCACCAAAAATCTCTTTCCCCATTGATGTTAACAAATAACCATTAAAATACATCAATATATTCTAATATTTGTACACAATTTTACATAACACATTTCACCTAATTTCACAAAGACATTCAACAATCACTTTTCATCTTTCAAGATTGTTGAATCTTTATCACTTTATGGGTTATAAATTATCCCGAAAATAAAAGAAAAATACAGATCTACAACAACAATACAATTTCGTTTCTATTCTCGAAAGGAAGAAAATGTGAAAAGAAGAAGAAGAGAGAAACAAGAAATTGGAAAGGACCGGAAAGGGGAGAAAGAAGAGAAATGGGGGTTTGAGAGTAGAAAGAAAAAAAAGAAGTGGGAATGGGTGGGGTGGGAAAAGAAGAAAGAAATAAAAAAAAAGTTAATTTATTATTTTTTATCTTTTTATTCTATTTTTAAAAAGAAAAAAAATATTTTTAGTCTAAAATTTGATCTTTCACGCTCCTTCTATGGGTGACATCACACATTCTAGTTTCCAGACGTCGAGGTCGTTTCTTGACGTTTAGACTTTTACTCTTCCAAGACAAGTCAATTGCATTAATTTAGGTTTAGAAACATAATTTTAACTATTTTTGAGTCATTATTCATAAGGTGAGGCTCTAACTTAAGTCATAGAATTTCTGGGGTGTTCTAAGAAGGGCTTAAAACATAGAGTTTCATTAAGTTTAAGTGTTCAATTGACAAATAGTCAAGTAGAAGGGTCCAGAATACAAACACATACAAGTACAAGGGTCCATCCGACCATTTCGCCTAATATAATTTGTATAATTGTTTTAAAGTTCATATATTTATGTTTGTATCAATTCGTTATTTCAATTTTTATCATATTTGTATAATATCAGACTTTGTATTACTCAATTATACAAAAACACACGAATTATACAAACGAGATGCGAATTATACAAATTATTGCCCTCTCTCGCTCTCCTCTCTCCTCCCTCTCTCAATCTTACTCGCCTCTCTCCTCCTCTCCCAATCTCGTTCTCCTCTTTCCTCCCTCTCCCAATCTCGCTTGCCAGATATACAAATACATATGTTTACAGTAACATATACAATTATCTAACTGATATACATATACAATTCACCTTTCTCCCATTTTCTGCCCTCTCTCCTCCCTCTCCCAATCTCGCTCGTCACTCTCCTCTTTATAACATGTAGCTACGAATCATAATTAGTAAACTGTAGTTATGAAGCATAATTAAGCTATTTTTTGAGTAGCTATATGCGAAAGTTCCCCTTATTTTAATTGGCTAGCCCAAACACACTTTGAGTTATTTTGTAGCAAAAGGAATAAAATAACAATTTTTCATGACAAGGGAGATGCATCTAGATGTAGCATTTTTGACGTTGACAATTAATTATCATGTGGTACTCTAATAAAATAACTACCAACACAAACAAACAAACAAAATATATCTTAAATGTTAATTTTTTTTAAGTGTAAAATGGAATTAAATGTATTAATTATTTGTTTTAGATTTAATTTAGACTAATAATGATTTTATTTTTAACATAAATCTTAATTAAATAAGTAAAACTAAAGGAAAATAAAAGTAAAAAAGGAAATATAGGGAAAGATTGAAGCAATTTAACTCACTTTTAATTTAATTTTATTGTGATTTAAATTTATAAACTTTGATTTCATCTTGTCTTATGTTATTTGAGCCTTCGTTCCGTGTCACATTTATTAGAAATCATTTTACTCTAATACAGATTTTTTCGACATGGATGTAATTTCAATAGGCTCCAATAACGATAGTAGACACTAATTAGAAAACCAAATATTTATACCGAATTCAATAAATACTTGACATGCGGTTGCATAAATTTATCTTAATTCAATATGATTAATTAAAGTAAAACCTCTATAAATTAATACTCAGTAAATTAATAATCTCTCTAAAGTAATATTTTCCTCCAGTCCCGACTTGGGCCAATGGAAAAAATCACCAATTTCGATAAGATAATAAGATAATATATTTTCAGAAGACCCCTATATAAATATATGGTTCCATTAATATCATAAATTAACAATTCTTTAAAAGTACAAATATACCTAAGACAATTTACTGAAATATGATTCTATTGTGTTTTGTTTTTTAAAAAAAATTTAAATCTTGTTGAAGCTCATCTCTAACTTTTCTTATTGCATCCAAGAGCTCCGGTGTTGTCTTTTCGAACTGTATCATAAAATTGTGAAGAGTTCTAGATGCGATAAGTGCTTCCTTACGCGTAACTTGTTCCAAAGTTATAGTATCATCTTCGACTTCGTCATCAACATTGTTTTTTCCGATGGTATCCACAATTTCTTCTAAGTTCTGGACCTCTGAACATGTATCACTTTCACCTGGATAATCTAAGAGGTTATTGACATCCATTTTATTGTGATAAGCGAGATCGGTAATCATGACCTCAAGTGTAACACCTCAAAAACCAGACCCAGAAAAAAATTGCAGAAATCTCACCTGGACAGTGAACGACGACAGGGTTCACGGACCGTGATAGGGACCACAATCCGTTGACCTGCCCGTGGTGGGGGATTGGACTCTACCAGTCCCTGATTTCAGATCACGGGACCTTTCACGGGCCGTGTCTTGACAACAGACCGTGGTGGCATCCGTAGAAACGAGGCAGTAGACCCCCCCTAGCCAGCCCTTAAACTCCCGGGCCTAAGTGAAGAGCACGGACACCTTCACGGTCTGTGGTCATTCACACGGCCCGTGGGAGGGTCCGTGAAGCAAGGCTCTCAGACCACCGGACCAAGTGAAAACCACGGAGGCCTTCACTGCCCGTGGTCCTTCACACGGTCTGTAGTGGAGCCCGTGAAGAAGGCCCCCAGAACCAGAGGTCACTGGATCAAGAACCACGACCCACTTCATGGTTTGTGGTCCCTTTGACGGTCTGTGAAGGTGGCAATGGTCAGCCCTGTCAGTAGTTTAAGTTAGGGGTCTTTTGGTCTTTTTGTTTTTCGTTGGACCCCTAAACTACGTCGTTTTAACCCTAAACTACGTGGTTTTGGTTAGTTTTAGCCTAGAAACATAACTAGAACTTACCTAAGTCAAATCATTAATCAAAACATAAGAAAAATTAGAGCTTGAGAGGAGAAAAGAATTCAAGAATCCTAGTTCAAGAACGCAGCTAGATTCCATCAGTTCCAGCCCCAAAATCGAAAGATTTCTTCGTGAAATTCGTCACCAGGTATGTGGAATTTCACTAGTGGGTTCCTTTCGCCCATTAGGTTCCTAGAATTCAGTCAGATTCTTAATTCCCTTATTATAACTAGACCTAGGGCTTTTAGAACTCCAGCAGATTATCATGAATTAGTTATTTCCATGTTCCAAATCAGATTATCATGTTATTACTTCGTTTCTTGCATGAATTTCAGAACCCTAGCTATGTAGTTCTTTAGTTCTTGAATTACACATCCTAGGTCAGATATTTCAGATATACATGCCTCAGTTTTTGAATGTGTCATTATCAGTATATTAATGTTGCATTCTCAGTTGCATGTCAGTTTTGACCTATCTAGTATATTACAGTAATTCAGTCATAATGTGTTAATCACTTAATCTATTGGGAGTAGAATAATATCGAGTTGGACTAGGGTCAGTCACCCGCATAGTCCCAGAACTACGAGCCACGTAAGTTATAAGTCCCCTTTGTGGGAATCATTTAGTGATCACGCCAGTGATGCCTCTATACCTGTGGCAGGGTATATTGGGTCCTCTCGATGGAGAGTATACATCGGACTCTACATTTAGCTCATGTGGTTTTATTGTCGGTTATTAGTAGCTCCCACAGTTCAATCACACTCTATTGCATTGACCACATTTACAGTACAATCAGTAATCAGTCTCAGCATGTTAAAAATTTGGTCATTGCATTCAGTTAGCTCAGTATTCAGTATCTATATCATTTCACATAATATATTTGCTTTATTGCTTATTTAGTTATATGTTTATTTCAGCTTTACTCTATCTTTCATGCTCAGTACCTTTCAAGTACTGACGCATACTCGCACTACATCTTCTCGTGATGTATGTCCAGGTTCTCAGCATCTAGACCACGCATAGATCGGTTTCCAATCTCCAGCTCAGCAGCATCAGTGGTGAGTCCTCATTCTTCGAGGACCATAGTCATGTTCTATTTCAGTTATTTAGTCTTTAGTTTCAGTTTTGCTAGATTTAGTTGGGGGTTGTCCCAGCACTTCTAGTCAGTTAGAGGCCATTTTCAGACATAGTTAAATTCAACTTAATATTTAAGTTAATATTTATTTTGTATTAAACTCTCAGATTTTTCATATATTCAGTTTTAGTATATGGGTATTCCCCATCATTTCAGATTTACTTCATGTTTTAAGCTTCCGCATAAGTTTATTATTCTTAGTATGTTTATGATATGCCAGAAGAGTTAGCTTGGGGTCACTTGTGATCCTAGGTCCCGTGTCTGCGTCTCGGGGGTAGCTCGGGGGTGACAAACTTGGTATCATAGCATTAGGTTCAAGAGTCCTAGGATGTCTGAAAAAGCCACACTAAGTAGAGTCAATTTCATAGGTGTGAAGTGCACCACATCTAATGAGAAGGAGGCTACAAGGTGTTTTAGGAAAATCTTCATTTTTCTTGTTACTTCTATCGTGCGGAAGGTATGATCTAACTCCATTCTAACATGACGTTCCGCATTTCAGATCATGCCTCATCGTAGAGCTAATGCCAGGAATGCTAACACAACTCGTCTAGTCCTAGATCGAGAAGTTTCGAATGCAGAGTTTCGAAACGACATTCAGATGATGGCTCAGAGTGTGGCTAACCAGAACAATCAATGGGGTCAAGTTCCTGCGAATGCTGGTGGTGGGTCAGCGACAACAAGGGTCCGTGATTTATTAGGATGAATCCTCCTGAGTTCTTAGGATCACAGATTGGTGAGGATCCCCAAAACTTCTTAGATGAGGTCAAGAAGATCCTTGAAGTGATGCAGTTGACTGGGAATGATCGGGTTGAGTTGACATCTTACCAGCTTAAGGATGTGGCTCATATCTGGTATACTCAATGGAAAGAGAACAGGGGTACATATGTTGCTCATATCACTTGGGAATGCTTTAGCGAGAATTTTCTCGACAGGTTCTTCCCAAGAGAGTTGAGGGAGCCAAAAGCTCAGGAATTCATGAACTTAAGGCAAGGTATTATGACAGTCCTAGAGTATGGGCTTAAGTTTACCCAACTCTCCAGGTATGCTCCTGATATGGTTGCTGACTCCAGGGCTCAGATGAATAAGTTTATGTATGGAGTTTCAAACTTGGTGAAAACAGTGTAGAAATGTTATGTTGCTTGAAACATGAATATCTCTAGGCTCATGACTCACACTCAGCAGGTTGAGGGTGATACGCTTAGGGAACAAGCTAAAGAGAACAAGAAGGCTAAGAACTATGAGTATTCACAACAGAAATCGAGTGGAAATCGCTCGCAAGGTCAACAAATATCTTCAGCCCCAACCCCTTCATTAGCTAGTGTTCCATCCTCCAAGTACAGGAATGACCAGAAAGGTAAAACATCAGGCTCTAAGTTTCAGGAAGGTGTCTCAGGTACCAAACCTACCCAAACTTCTCCAAATGTGGTAAGAACCATCTGGGCGAGTGCCTTGCAGGACAAAAATGATGTTTTGGATGTGGTCAGTCTAGTCATAGGTTGAGGGATGGTCCTTCTAAACAGGGGTAATGAGGTAATAATGGTAGAGCTTAGTCTATAACTTTAGCAGCACCAGCAAGGCGCCCGACTCAGCAGGGTAACTCATCTGGTCCAGGTGGCGGCCAGCGCCAGAACATGTTGTATGCTCTTCAAGCTCGCTAGTATCAGGAAGGTTCTCCTGATGTAGTCACTGGTACGTTATGAGTCTTTAATCTCGATGTTTATGCTTTGTTAGATCCAGGGGCTGCTCTCTCCTTTGTAACTTCTTTTATAACAGACAACTTTAATGTTAGTCCAGAAACACTCTCAGAACCCTTCTCAGTCTCTACTCCAATCTGTGACCCAGTTATAGCTAGACGGGTATAAAGAAATTGCCCTATCACAGTCTCTCAGAAAGTCACCTCAGCAGATCTTGTAGAGTTAGAAATGGTAGACTTCGATGTCATTCTAGGCATGAATTGGTTATATTCCTGTTATACCTCAGTCGATTGTAGAACTAAGATTGTTCGTTTTCAGTTTCCAGACGAACCAATCTTAGAATGAAGGGTAGTAGCTTAGCGCCTAGGAGTCAATTCATTTCTTACCTTAAGGCCAGAAAGATGATTTCTAAGGTTTATCTCTATCATCTAGTTCGAGTTAAGGATTCTAGCTCTGAATGCCAAATGCTTGAGTTAGTTCCAGTAGTTAACAAATTTCCAGAAGTGTTTCCAGAAGATCTTCTCGGAGTTCTTCCCAAAAAGGAAATCTACTTTGGAATTGATCTCCTTCTAGATACCCAGCCTATTTCCATTCCTCCTTATAGAATGGCTCCAGTTGAGCTTAAGGAATTGAAAGAACAATTGAAAGACCTTCTATATAAGGGCTTCATCAGACCTATTATTTCACCATGGGGTGCACCAGTGTTGTTTGTGAAGAAGAAAGATGGTTCACTCAGAATGTGTATTGACTATAGCCAGTTGAACAAAGTCACAATCAAGAATAAGTACCCTATCCCCAGGATTGATAACTTGTTTGACCGACTTCAGGGTGCTAGTCACTTCTCTAAGATAGACCTCAGAATCGATTATCATTAGCTCAGAGTCAGAGATAGTGACATCCCGAAGACAGCCTTCAGGACTTGGTATGGTCATTATGAATTTGTAGTTATGTCTTTTGGACTAACCAATGCTCCTACAACTTTCATGGATTTGATGAACAAAGTGTTCAAGCAGTATTTGGACTTGCTCGTTATCGTCTTTATTGATGATATCCTCATTTACTCTAGGAATGAGGAAGAACATGCGAGTCATTTGAGGGTTGTTCTGCAGACTCTCAAAGATCGCCAGTTATTCGCTAAGTTTAGCAAATGTGAGTTTTGGTTGCAATTTGTTGCTTTCCTTGGTCACATTGTATCTAGCGAAGGAATTCGAGTGGATTCACAGAAAATAGAAGTAGTGAAGCAATGGCCTAGACCTACCTCTCTTACAAATATCAGAAGCTTCTTGGGTTTGGATGGTTATTACAAAAGGTTTATGGAAGAATTTTCATCTATAGCCTCTCCATTGACTAGGTTAACTCAGAAGAAGGTCAAGTTCCAGTGGTCAGATGATTGCGAGAAAAGCTTTGCAAAACTGAAAACTAGGTTGACTACAACTCTTGTTTTGACTCTACCAGAGGGCTCAGATGGTTATGTGATCTATTGTGATGCATCCAGAGTCGGCCTAGGTGTTATGTTGATGCAGCGAGATAAGTTATAGCCTATGCTTCTAGACAGCTTAAGGTGCATGAGAAGAACTATCCAAGTCATGACCTCGAGCTTGCAACAGTGGTGTTTGCACTTAAGATCTGGAGGCATTACTTGTATGATGTTCACAGACCATAAGAGCCTTCAATATGTATTTACCCAGAAAGAGTTGAATCTTCGCCAGAGGAGATGCTCTCAAGGACTACGACATAAGTGTGCATTACCATCCTAGTTAGGCTAATGTAGTAGGAGTTCTTAACAGACTATCTATGGGTAGTGTAGCATATGTTGAGGAAGTAAAAAAAGAGCTAGTGAAGGATGTTCTCCAGGTTGCTCGCTTGGGAGTTTGCCTTATGAGCATATCGAATAGTTGTGTAAAAGTGCAGAATGGGTCAGAATCTTCATTGGTAGCAGAGGTTAAGGAAAAGCAAGACAGTGATCCAATCTTGCTTCAACTAAAACGTGTAGTCCACCAACAAAGAGTTGAGGTCTTCTCCCACGGAGGAGATGGTGTACTTCGCTATCAAGGTAGATTGTGTGTTCCTAATATGGGTGAATTGAGACAACATATTCTTGCAGAAGCCCGTAACTCCAAATATTCTATTCATCCAGGCACCACTAAGATGTACCACGATCTGCGGGAAGTCTTTTGGTGGAATGATATGTAAAGAGATCTAGTAGATTTTGTGGCTAACTGCCCCAATTGTCAACTAGTGAAGGTAAAACATAAGAAACCAGGGGGTATGACGCAAGAGATCGACATTCCTACTTGGAAGTGGGAAGTGATAAACATGGACTTCATTACAGGATTACCTCGTACTTGCCAATAACATAACTCCATTTAGGTGATAGTTGACAGAGTTACTAAGTCTTCTCGTTTTTTGGCGGTCAAGACTACAGATTCGGCGGAGGACTACGCCAAACTTTACATTAATGATATAGTCAGGTTGCATGGGGTTCCTTTGTCTATCATCTCAGATAGAGGTCCTTAGTTTACCTCTCATTTCTGGAAGTCTTTTCAGAAAGGTCTTGGTACTCAAGTTAACCTTAGCACAACATTCCATCCTCAGACGGATGGTCAGGCAGAGCGTACAATTCAGACCTTAGAGAACATATTGAGAGCTTGTGTGATCGATGATGAGTCCATAATTTGGACTCATTTAGGGCTTTATTTTAATAGAATTAGCGTCTTCAAATGCATATTTTGTCTCAATAACTGATGTAAATCCTTAAGTTTCAGGTATTTGGAGTTTGAGGCAAAGCATGGACACTACTTGGCAAAAAGAAACAAGGCAGCTGAAAAGAACGAAGAAATGAAAGACTGGAGATCGATGAGCGCAGTTGGCGAGTTGCCGATGGGCCTGGAGATCACCTTTTGTTCCTGTGTGCTGAGCCCTGAAGGGAAATATCAAGTTGGCGATGAAACGGAGCAGTCAGCGCGTCACTGAGCAGTTTCGCGAAGAAGTACTATATCGCCCAGCAACCCAAAACGCAAAGAGGCTGAAGGCTAAAGCAAGGAGGTGATGAAATCAACCAAAAGGCGAATCGCCGAATGTATCGGCAATCCCGGCTAACTACGCCAAATGGTCCTCCGCAATAGAAATTTTCAAACACTATAAATACTTGTTTAAATATCATATCATAGGGCTGCTATTATTCGAACTTGTTACAGTTTTTTAGAGAGTCTAAGTTTTAGAGGGTTTTGGAGACTTTGTTCTAAAACCTTGAAGATTCAAAGGGTTTCAAATCCAAGAAATTGGATGTGGGTCAAGAAGATTCTTCACTCTTGACGTGTTTTAAGACTTAATTCTTCATACTCAGTTGATCGAAACTAATATTGGTATAAATTTTTATCTCTCTTACATGTCTAGCTAAAACCCCAATTCTTGGGGTGTGATTTTGTGAATATGGGTTAAATTATCTGTTGGGTCTTGCTTGTTGATGGTTTATTTGTTGTTTAAATTTGATTTTGTTTAGTAGTTGTGTATGAACTTAATGGGATTGTAGTTGTAAATACGATTTTATCTTAGTATTTCTAGCTTGCTCGAGAGAGGTCGTAAAACTAAGACTACTAAAATGATAGCCGATGGTATTGGGTCGACATGAGTTCAGCTCGAGAGAGTGAATCCTAGTCCTTCTCCCACACATTCAGCTCGAGAGAGTGAATGGTCTAAGGCGTAGGCTGTGCTTAATGCGGCAACTTGGTGTTTGAGAGAAACCGAGTTGATTCGGGGTAAATTGCTCGAGAGAGAATTTACCCCCACTATAGTCTAGCCTAGTCACAAATTCTCAACAATTTACTATAAAAAACATGTACCCGATAGTCTAGTTTAACCCGTATTCCTATCACATCCCAAGAATCTCGTCTCCTTATCGCATTTCCTTATTTTTTTACCCCATTGTTTAGTTGTTAATTAATACAAACCCCCATTGATAATTGACACTTGCGTCAATCCTTAGATTTAGTATGTTTTTATTCGTTAATATTTATACCTATGACTAATTAGAGTTTGATTTTATTTTTCTACTTATTCTCAAAACCACTCCATGTGGGAACGATCCCAACCCTTGGTTGGGTTATATCACTACAAACGATCATTTGGTACTTGAACCGAAATAGTGTTAGTTGATTACGTCGAACATCAAAATGGCGTCTCTGCTGGGGAATGATGTTAGTTGAGAATTTGTACTTAAGTAGGATTTTCATTCTTGTTAGTTGTAGTTCTACTTACTTAATTTTTAGTTTAGTTTTGTTTGTTTGTGTAAATATTTCAGGAAGCATGAGTGTTGATGGCAACAACGGCAGCCAGGTGGGCCACCAAGACGACATCAGAAATATCAACAATGTCAAAGAGCCCAACATTAATGACCCCCATCTCATGGGAGGTATTGGGGCCATCCATTTACCTCCAGCCGAAGGAAATGCAGTGTTCCATATAACATGCACTATGTTGCAATTGTTGAAACTAAAGGGACTTTTCAATGGATTGGCTCATGAGGATCCTCACGAGCATCTTCGAAACTTCGTGGATGTGTGCGAACCATTCTCTTTCAAAAGCATCTCTCAGGAGTCAGTTCGGTTAAGGTTATTCCCTTTCTCGTTGATAGGAGAAGCGTGCAAGTGGTTGGCAGAGTTGCCATGCGAATCTATCACTTCATGGGAGGAGTTGGTCACCGCATTTAATGTGCGATTTTTTCCCTTCTTCGAAGATGATGACTCTTCGAGACAGTATCCAATGCTTTAAGTGTTTGGAGGGCGAGCCAATTCATGAGACTTGGCTGCGATTCAAGAAGTTAGTGCTCCAATGCCCGACTCATGGCTTGCCTGACATTGTATTGCTGCAATATTTCTATTGGAGCCTAGACTCGGTGAACAAGGGCGTTGCCGGCCAACTTTCGCCAGAAGGATTGATGCAACAACCTTACGTGATAGCAACTCAGCTATTGGATGGCATGACCACGATAAATCGGGCTTGGTACACCCATGAAGATCAAGTCTCCCCTCTTACATTCAAATTAACCAAGGAGCAGATGGAAAAAGATCAAGAGAGGGACCAAAACATGGCCAAGATCATGACACAACTTGATATTTTGTCCAAAAATGTCATGGGAGCTGGTGCTCGGGGTGTCAATGTTGTGGGTATCGGGTGTGCAAATCCTGAGGAGACGAAGTTTGAAACATTTGTATAATGAAGAGGTAAATTTTCTAGCCAACCAAGGCAGTGGTTATCGTTCAAACTACCCAAGGCAGGGTGGTAACCAAGTTTGGGCTAGAGAAGATGGTTGGAAGGATCGCGACAGATAATGGAGGGACCGAAATCCTAATTGGAAGGATGGGAGAAGGACATGTATGTGCCTCCCCATGAGCGCCAAAAGATTCTGAAGGTGGCAAGTTTGAGGATATGCTTTCTCGTATCCTTAACAAAGTTGAAGGGTCAGACAAAATTTTGAAAGAATGAAGGAAGATGTGTCCACCCTTAGCCAGACCGTCACCTCTCATTCAGTATCGATAAAGCAGTTGGAGACCCAAATGGGTCATATATCGTCTCATCTCGATCCGAGACAGCAGGGGGGTTTGCCTAGTGATACTATGGCTAACCCCAAGAATGAGGTTTGAATGTGGACTTGCGTCGTGCCATGACGTTAACTAAGGCGTTGTTTAGGAGGCAACCCAAAACCCATAACTATTTTTTTTATTTGTGTTTTGGTAAACTAATAGTGTGTTGTTTGTACAGGTTGAAGTGTGGAAAGTGTGCAAAAAAAATACAGGGTAGTGAGCAACAGGTCCAGTCGGCGGGTCACCGAAGAGGTCGGTGAACCCGACCTTATCTACCATTTGACTCAAGACATCTTCAAATTGGAGTCTGTAAAACTCGGCGAACCTAGAAAATTATTGGCGAATCGCCGACCATGTCAGCGATCTCGATGGAAACCGTCGTTGGGACCCCCACACTCACTAGAGGTTTTGTAATATTCAGCGAGGTGAATGAACACTCAGCGGATCGCCAAGAGGTTAGGCGAGCGCGACTAATGTCGCCGAATGGGAGAAAACTGGACAGTTTTGTAGGCCAAAGGTTTAAAAATTCTAACTCATTCACTTTCCATCACTTCTTATCTTCCCAAACTCACACCCGCACACTAGTTCCTATATTTTCACATTTTTAGAGTTTTTTAAGTGCGGATTTGTGCTCGAGATTGGATTGCATTGCCACCTAGCATATCAATAGCATTTTAATCGGCATCTAAGGTTGGTTTCCGAGCCCTGAGTTTCTTTTATCAAAAATTGTACTCAAATGCAATAATATCATTTTGTTAATGTATGTTGGGCCTCTCTGGTAGGATTAGAATTTTTGATTTCCTATTTTGATTTGATAATCTTGCCCTTACTAAGTTAAATTGTTGAAATCCCGTAATTGGATGCCTTAAACTGGATTAAAATTTGAGGGGTTGTGTTTGGGTATGATGGGTCTAGGCTTAATTGAACTAGTGCATGCTTTGATTTTATTTTCGGGGGTTGTGGGGTTGAATTCGAGAAAGTGGGTTGAAGGTAGGCATGTTGGGTCATTTGGCGAGCTGCGTCGAGCTCGCCAAACCACTCGGCGGTTCGCCTAGTGCCCCTATCTCGCCTTTAATTTCTTGCTATGTTAGTAGTTGAAGTCTGTAACTTTCGGCGAGAAGCCTGAGGTCGCCAAAAGCACTCGGTGACTCGCCGAAAGTCTTTTCAGTCACCCTTTGTTTGCACCCCTGAACCTTTGTGCACTGGAACTTTCGGCAGGCCTATCCTTGTTCGCCGAAAGCTATCGGCGACACGCCCAGTGGTCCTCCCCATTGCCTACTTGCCACAGTATTTAGAGCTAATTCCTTCAGCGAGCTATATGTAGCTCGCCCAAGAAATTCGACGATTCGCCCTCTGGTTTGGCGAACATGTCTAAAATTGTTCTGATGTGCTTTTGTTTAGGTATTTCTAACTTCTCTTCGAGATTTTACAGCTATGACTAAATCAAAAGCTGCTGAAAGAATAACACCAGCCCAAGAGAAGTCTAAAGGGATTGTGATAAATGAGGATGCAGCTACTTCGAAAGGTAAAGCTATGAAACTACCCACAACTACTGGGAAAGGAAAGGGCAAGAGGCCCACTTCTGCCAGAAAAACCATTACCCTACACCCTAATATTCCTTCATGGGCCCGAGGATTCTGCAGGGCGGTGCATGTCTTTCTAGCAGACTCACACTCAACAGAACTTGGTGAATCTGGTACTGTTGTTCCTCTTGATGTAACCTCGGATACTGATTCCCAGGCTCAGGGAGGCATCGGGCACTGATGCCCAAACAAATGGAGAGACTGCATAGACAGGATCCCCTCTTTACCTCCCTCTCTGTTTTGCTTTACTTCACTGTTGAATAATTTCTATTTGCATTTGAGGACAAATGATTTTTATTTGTGGTGGGGTGAGGCCTACCTTTTGTGTGAATATTGATGCTTCGTTGTTTTGTGCATATAATTGGGTCGTTGTGCTTATAATTGTGTCTTACACTGCTTCTTGTAGATGTTTGAGCTTGTGGCTCCTTTTATTTTAAATTGTAAATGATTTTGACCCTTCCAAAAAAATTTAAAATTTTCACCACCTCTTGTACGTGTGGAATGTGGCTGTTCTTTAGCAAATTTGAGTCTCGGTTTTGATCTATATCAATGACTCAAATAGTGATCATAATAGAACAAACATGAATGTGCGGCTACGATGAGACCAATTGAAGTTACATAGTCAATATGTGAACTCTTTGCATCTCGTTGTGACTAGCCAATTATCGAATTGATTCTTTTGTAATGAACGTTGCACACTAGCGAAAGTGTGGAGTCTTGTTTGACTTTGGTGTCGATGCATTGTGTGATGAGCTTATTGTGAACCATGCATGATAACACCTAGAATTTGCCCCGTTGGTCCGGTCGACTAAGTAAGGCTATCTCTTGATATGATCTTAGGCAACTTCAAAAGAGTGTGAGCTAATTTGACATATACCTCTTTTGTGGCTTACCTTGTGAGTGTGTGAACCTCTTTTAAACACCCCTTGACCCTTACCTTTCTTTGGAAGAAACTTGATGAAAACATGACCTTTATTAAATCCACTACCTATAATCCTCGTGATTTATGGTTGATTGAATAGCCAACTTAGGCCAAAAGCCTAAGTTGGGGTGTGGTGAAAAGAAAAGGCAAGTCAAGAAGTGCAATAAAAGTCTCTTTTAGCCCATGGTGTTGAGAAAAATGGAACCACTCCATACAAAAAAAAAAGACAAGAGAAAAGAAAAAGAAAAAGTTGTGAAATAAAGTTATGAGAAATGTCAAAAGAAATGGGGTTCCGAACAATCCATGGAAGTGAATAATGGGATGACTTATGAGCACTAAAGAAATTGATAAAAGAAGAGGAAAGAGAGTGTTGAAATCACCACATTTCATGAGGATGAAAGTCACTGAGCCTAAGTGAACATACCTTTGCACTCATCCCCATTACAAGCCTTGAAAAAACCTTTTTGATCTTGAGAGAGCTGAAACAATTATTGATTGGAAAATACGGGCAAACCTAGAGGGTGAAAGCATGCATTGTGTTCTTCTTTGTGAGAGTGAGCGTTGTATTTGATTCCAAAATTTTAAATAATTAAACCATTGCGTGTGAATATGGAATCATTCTTTGTGTGAGAGCATTTGAATACCTTTGTTGACTCGAACTTGCATTTGAAGCAAGTATAGTGAGCTTGAGATTCTTTGATAATGGTGTATCACAACTTGAGTCTTTGAGTATAAAATTGATTCTTGCATGAGTAAGTTGAGCCTTGTTGTGTACATTCATGGTTGAGTCTTGTGTAGCACTATTTGAGACATCCTTTTTGGACTGCCGAACTTGAGATTTACTTGAGGACAAGCAAAAGTTTAAGTTGGGGGTGTTGATAAGTCCACAATTTGGACTCATTTAGGGCTTTATTTTAATAAAATTAGTGTCCTCAAATGCATATTTTCTCTCAATAACTGATGTAAATCCTTAAGTTTCAGGTATTTGGAGTTTGAGGCAAAGCATGGACACTACTTGGCAAAAAGGAACACGGCGGTTGAAAAGAACGAAGAAATGAAGGCCTAAAGATCATCGAGCCCAGATAGCGAGTCACCGATGGGCCTGTAGATCGCCTTTTGTTTCAGTGTGCTGAGCCCTGAAGGGAAAGATCAAGTTGGCGATGAAATGGAGCAGTCAGAGTGTCACCGAGCAGTTCTGCGAAGCAATACTATATCGCCCAGTGACCCAAAACGCAAAGAGGCTGAAGGCTAAATCAAGAAGGCGATGAAATCGACCATAACACTCAGCGATCTCGACTAACTGCGCCGAATTGTCCTCCACAATACAAATTTTCAAACACTATAAATACTTGTTTGAATATCATATCATAGGACTGCTATTATTCGACCTTTTTACAGTTTTTGAGAGATTTTAAGTTTTAGAGGGTTTTGGAGACTTTATTCTAAAACCTTGAAGATTCAAAGGGTTTCAAATCCAAGAAATTGTATGTGGATCTCAAATATTCTTCACTCTTAATGTGTTTTAAGACTTAATTCTTCATACCCAATTGATGGAAACTGATATTGATATAAATTTTTATCTCTTTTACATGTCTATCTAAAACCTCAATTCTTGGGGTGTGATTTTGTGAATATGGGTTAAATTATATGTTGGGTCTTGCTTGTTGATGGTTTATTTGTTGTTTAAATGTGATTTCGCTTAGTAG
Organism: Solanum stenotomum; assembly: GCF_019186545.1. Classification (NCBI taxonomy): domain Eukaryota; kingdom Viridiplantae; phylum Streptophyta; class Magnoliopsida; order Solanales; family Solanaceae; genus Solanum; species Solanum stenotomum. The sequence goes on from NC_064292.1 coordinate 23,725,806, forward strand.
CTGTGTATAAACTTAATGGGATTGTAGTTGCAAATACGATTTCATCTTAGTGTTTTTGGCTTGCTCGAGAGAGAGGTCATAAAACTAAGACTACTAAATTGATAACTGGTGGTATTGGGTCGACATGGGTTCAGCTCGAGAGAGTGAATCCTAGTCCTTCTCCCACACATTCAGCTTGAGAGAGTGAATGGGCTAAGGCGGAGGCTGTGCATAATGCGGCAACTCAGTGTTCGAGAGAAACCGAGTTGATTTGGGGTAAGTTGCTCGAGAGAGAATTTACCCCCACTATAGTCTAGCCTAGCACAAATTCTCAACAATTTACTATCAAAAACATGTACCCGATAGTCTAGTTTAACCCGTATTCCTATCACATCCTAAGAATCCCGTCTCCCTATCGCATTTCCTTATATTTTTACCCTTTTTTTGTTGTTAATTAATACAATCCCCATTGATAATTGATACTTGCATCACTCCTTAGATTTAATATGTTTTTATTCGTTAATATTTATAGCTATGAATAATTAGAACTTGATTTTATTTTTCTACTAATTCTCAAAACCACTCCTTGTGGGAACAATCCCAACCCTTGGTTGGGTTATATTACTACACGAAATCGTTTGACACTTGAACCAAAATAGTGTCAGTTGATTACATTGAACATCAATCGACTTCAAGGGTAGTTGGGATGATCACCTTCCTCTTATAGAGTTCACCTACAATAATAGCTACCATTCTAATATTCAGATGGCCCCTTATGAGGCATTGTATGGACGTAGATGCAGATCTCCTGTTGGTTGGTTTGAAGTAGGTGAAGTAGCCTTGATAGGACCAGATTCAGTCCATGATGCTATGGAGAAAGTGCCACTCATTAGAGATAGACTTAAGACAGCCTAGAGTCGCCAGAAGTCTTATGCAGATGTAAGGAGAAGGGAACTAGAGTTCCAAGTTCATGAGTGGGTTTTCCTGAAAGTGTCATCAATGAAGGAGGTGATGAGATTTGGCAATAAAGGGAAGCTCAGTCCCAAATATGTAGTCCCTTATAAGATTCTGAAAAGGATTGGTAAAGTGGCTTATGAGTTAGAAGTACCAATAGAACTAGTAGTAGTACACTCGATTTTTCACATTTCACTCTTGAAGAAGAATGTGGATGATCCAACATCTATAGTACCTTTAGAGAGTGTGGCTTTGAAAGATAGTCTCTCATATGAGGATGTACCAGTTGAGATTCTCGATTGTCAGGTTAGCAGGTTGAGAAACAAAGAAGTCGCTTCAGTCAAGGTTTTGTGGAGGAGTCAGTCCGTAGAGGGAGCTACTTGGGAAGCAGAAGTAGCCATGAAGTCCAAGTATCCTCACCTCTTTCCTTCCGATTCCACTCCAGTTTGAGGTAATAGTTCCTCTTTAGTTTTTCAGTCATTCATGCGCAGATTCGGTCTTAGTACCATGTTCCTTCAGTTTGTACTTACATTTTTAGCGTATTTGCATGTTCTTAGAACTCAATTCAGTCAGAAATTCATTTCTCAGTGTTTAGTGGTAGGGTTTGCAGCTCTTTCCCTCCATTTCTAGTTTAGTCTTCATTCGAGGACGAATGATCCCAAGGGGGAGATAATGTAATACCTCAAAAATCAGACCCAGAAAAAAATTGCAGAAATCTCACTTTGACTGTAAACCACGACAGGGTTCACGGACCGTGATAGGGACCACGGTCCATTGACCTTCCCGTGGTGGGGGAGTTGGACTCCACCAGGCCCTGATGTCAGACCACGGGACCCTTCACGGGTCGTGGTCTTAACAACGGACTGTGGTGGCGTCCGTAGAAACGAGGCAGTAGACCCCCCTAGCCAGCCCTGAAACTCCCAGGCCTAAGTGAAGACCACGGACACCTTCACGGTCTGTGGTCCTTCACACAGCCCGTGGGAGGGTGAAGCAGGGCCCTCAGACCATCAGACCAAGTGAAGACCACGGGGGCCTTCACGTCCCGTGGTCTTTCACACGGTCCATGGTGGATCCCGTGAAGAAGCCCCTAGAACCAGAGGTCACTGAATCAAGAACCACGACCCACTTCGCGGTCCGTGGTCCCTTTCACAGTCTGTGAAGGTGGCCATGGTTAGCCCCGTCAGCAATTTAAGTCAGGGGTCTTTTAGTTTTTTCCTTTTTCGTTGGACCCCTAAACTATGTCGCTTTAACCCTAAACTACGTGGTTTTGGTTAGTTTTAGCCTTGAAACATAACTAGAACTTACCTAAGTCAAATCATTAATCAAAACTTAGAAAAATTAGAGCTTGAGAGGAGAAAACAAGTCAAGAACCCTAGTTCAAGAACGCAACTAGATTCCATCAGTTCCAATCTCGAAATCGAAAGATTTCTCCGTGGAATTCGTCACCAGGTATGTGGGATTTCACTAGTGGGTTCCTTTCGCCCATTAGGTCCCTAGAATTTAGTCAGATTCTTGATTCCCTTATTATAACTAGACCTAGGGTTTCTAGAACTTCAACAGATTATCTGACTTAGTTATTTACATGTTCCTAATCAGATTATCATGTTATTACTTCGTTTCTTGCATGAATTTCAGAACCCTAGCTATGTAGTTCTTTAGTTCTTGAATTACACATCCTAGGTCAGATATTTCAGATATACATGCCTCAGTTTTTGAATGTGTCATTATCAGTATATTAATGTTGCATTCTCAGTTGCATGTCAGTTTTGAGCTATCCAGTATATTGCATGTCAGTTTTGAGCTATTCAGTATATTATAGTAATTCAGTCATAATGTGTTAATCATTTATTGGGAGTAACATAATACTGAGTTGGACTAGGGTCAGTCACCCGTATAGTCCCATAACTATGAGCCACGAAGGTTGTAAGTCCCCTCTGTGGGCATCATTAGTGATCATGCCAGTCATGCCTCTATACATGTGGCAGGGAATATTGGGTCCTCTCAATGAGACGTATACATCAGACTCCACATTTAGCTCATGTGGTTTTATTGTCGGTTATTAGTAGCTCCCATAGTTCAGTCAAACTATATTACATTGACCACATTTACAGTGCAGTCAGTAATCAGTCTCAGCATGTTATAAATTTGGTCATTGCATTCAGTTAGCTTAGTATTCAGTAACTATATCATGTTCAGATTATATACTTGCTTTATTGGTTTTTTAGTTATATTTTTATTTCAGCTTTACTCTATCATTCATGCTTAGTACCTTTCAAGTACTGACACATACTCTGCGCTACATTTTCTCGTGATGTAGATCCAGGTTCTCAGCATCCAGACCACACATAGATCAGTTCCCGATCTCCAACTCAGAAGCATCAGCAGTGAGTCCTCATTCTTTGAGGACCATAGTCATGTTCTATTTCAGTTATTTAGTCTTTAGTTTCAGTTTTGTTAGATTTAGCTGGGGGCTGTCCCAACACTTCTAGTCAGTTAGAGGCCATTTTCAAACANTATATTGCATGTCAGTTTTGAGCTATTCAGTATATTACAGTAATTCAGTCATAATGTGTTAATCACTTATTGGGAGTAGCATAATACTGAGTTGGACTAGGGTCAGTCACCCGTATAGTCCCATAACTACGAGCCACGAAGGTTGTAAGTCCCCTCTGTGGGCATCATTAGTGATCATGCCAGTCATGCCTCTATACATGTGGCAGGGTATATTGGGTCCTCTCAATGAGACGTATACATCAGACTCCACATTTAGCTCATGTGGTTTTATTGTCGGTTATTAGTTTCTCCCATAGTTCAGTCAAACTATATTACATTGACCACATTTACAGTACAGTCAGTAATCAGTCTCAGCATGTTATAAATTTGGTCATTGCATTCAGTTAGCTTAGTATTCAGTAACTATATCATGTTCAGATTATATACTTGCTTTATTGATTTTTTAGTTATATTTTTGTTTCAGCTTTACTCTATCATTCATGCTCAGTACCTTTCAAGTACTGACACATACTCTGCGCTACATTTTCTCGTGATGTAGATCCAGGTTCTCAGCATCCAGACCACACATAGATCAGTTCCCGATCTCCAACTCAGAAGCATCAGCAGTGAGTCCTCATTCTTCGAGGACCATAGTCATGTTCTATTTCAGTTATTTAGTCTTTAGTTTCAGTTTTGTTAGATTTAGCTGGGGGCTGTCCCAACACTTCTAGTCAGTTAGAGGCCATTTTCAAACAAAGTTAGATTCAAATTAGTATTTGAGTTAATATCTCTTTTGTATTAAACTCTCAGATTTTTCATATATTCGGTTTTAGTATATGGGTATTCCCCATCATTTCAAATTTACTTCATGTTTTAAGCTTCCGCATCAGTTTATTATTTCTTAGTATGCTTATGATATGCCAGCAGGGTTAGCTTGGGGTCACTTGTGATCCTATGTCCCATGTCCGCGTCTCAAGGGTAGCTCGAGGCGTGACATCAAGTTCATGAATGGCGTTTCACAAGTGGGTTCATTCAAATTCTCTGAGATTGCATCCCCCAAACAAATTTTACAGTGTCGAAAATTTTTTGCTATTGTCTCTTGCTGAACATTTGTTGTCCAAGCAGGGATTGCAAAATTGATAGAATCCAAAACATTAATCTTTACTGGATCAGTTTGTCCCACTTCATAGCCTTCTAATATCTTACGATAAAATTTGTTACGATAATACATCTTGAAAACTCTTATTAGCCCAGCATCACAAGGTTCAATTTTGGATATCATGTTGGGTGGCAAGAAAAATAATTCAACATTTTGTAGTCCTTCAATGTTTCTATTATGGGCTGGACAATTATCTACCATAAGCAAAACTTGTCTACCGTGCATTTTGTGGTCAAACCAACAAATATATTCATCAAAAAACACACTTGTCATCCATGCTTTTGTTTGCACGATAGTGACAATATTCAATAAATATGATACATAAATTAGTAAGATTCAATGATTTTGATGTATTCGTTGTACTTTATATATAATATAGTTTTTTTTATGTGAAATCAATAAATATGATACATAAATTAGTAAGTTACAATGATTTTGATATAATCAAAATTAACCTTCATTAAATCTCAAACCATTCTTTAAATTAATAAATATTAATTTATCGATTAAATAATATCTCTATAAAATAATAAAATTTCATGGTCCCACCTATATTAATTTATAGAGATTTTACTGTAGTATGTATTCTCATTTCATTAGATCATTTAATCTTAACCAACAAGAGTTACTTTGGAGTCATTAATATTTATTCATACTTAACCATATGTATCATATTCAAGTTTTAAGTATGAAATCACCTTTCTTAAAAATCATTTACCCCAATGAAACTTCTAAATATAAATTCGTATTTATTCTATCCCCAACACAAATATTAAATATTGGATGAAATTTTTTTATTTTTTTAAAAAAGGTTTAACCTTAGAAGATATTACGTCAAAAAAGATATTTAGTGGCAATAATTTTTTCTTTAAATATTTAATGATAATCAAATTATTGTCATTACATTTAGAATGTTAAAATCTTTAAAGACATGTATATAAAATGTTGATAATAAATATCATATCATATTATTGCAACTTTTATTATAGTGGGAGTTGATATATTTTTGTGCAAACATTTGTGTTGATAAATTTTACCTCATTTTGGTACTTTTTAAAATTTTTTTTAAGAACTCTCATCTTTTTCACTTTCTTAGTGATTCGAATTCATAATTCTAGGAAAGAGAAGGTGTGTATAGGTCTCAGTGAGGAGGTGTGAGAGACTGTTTGTAGGGGTATACAGAGGGGTAGAGGTAGGTCGAAAAGTATTGGGAAAGGTGATTAGACAAGACATGAAACAATTGCATATTACTGAAGACATGATTCTAGATACGATGAAGTGGAGATCACGTATTAAGGTAGAAGGTTAGTAGAGGTTAGTAGAGGTAGGCTAGTTGTAGGGGTATGCAAAGGGGTAAAGATAGACATAAAAAATATTGGAGAGAGGTGATTAAACATGACATAATGCAACTGTATATTATCAAGGACATGACTCTACATAGGATGAAGTGAATATCGTGTATTAGGGTAGAATGTTAGTAATGGTAGAGTGTTGTCTTACCTGCAAGGATTTAGACCTATAATTCGTACCTATCGTAGTACTAGTCGTACACTTGTAGTTCTTGTTTCTAGTGTTAATCATCTTATATTGTTTACTGAGTTTCAGTTACCATACTATTTTGTTGTTATTATTACTTCTTTTGTCCGGCACTACTTTTCTTATTTTAGTGTTATGTTTTCTGCATCGTTGTTGGGTATTTGTCCTGAGTTTCTTACCATAGATGAATAAGATAAAGTTTTCATATTTTGCTAGTTTTTTTCTTGTAGGAAAATGTTTAGGACTCTATAAATAGATGTTCGCTTCTTCTAATTTAATTAACATTCACAATGTAGTCTAGAGGCTTTGAGAGTTTTGGTTAAGGGGAAGAATTTGTAGAACACAAGTGATACGTTATCACTTGTGTGAACCTCTTTGTAGTCCGAGTGAATTAGATGATATTATTTGTCTCTATATTTTGTAATTTTGATGTTTATATAGTGAATTGTTCATCTCTTTTATACCGAACTACGTTAAATCTTTGTGTTATTATCTTTTTCATTTTCAACCTTATAATTAACAATAAAAAATATTTACCAGGTGTCCTCTTTTTGTTCTTTTTATTTTTGGGTAAAGGAAATTGAAATTGAATGATATAAAAAGCTATTAAATCAAAGAATTCTGCAAATTCTCGATCATCACTGTTCCCGTCGTCTTTCATTCTCTCTCATTTTTCTTACCCAAGAAAAAAGGAACTAACAAAATTATAATAAAAAATAAAATAAAAAACTACCTGATCGCCAGATCTGAGAAGATCCCTATATTATATTTTCTTGTTTTCTTTCTTTAATCCTTCATTTCTTTAATTGATACTTAAAAGATGCAATTTTATATGAATTCTTCATTTTTTTGCTAAATGGGTATTGATCAAAATGTGTAACTGAAACTGGGTAAAGCTTCTTTTTAATTTACTTTTTTTGTTTTCTTGTTTTGGGTTGGTAATAAAGATACATTCTTTATTAATATTCAGAGAAGAATGATTTATAGATTTTTGTAGATTTTTAGTTTGATTAAATTATGTAGGTTTAAACTGGGTTCGGTTTTTTTGGTTAATTTTTGCGGGGGAGATTTTGATTTTACCGGAAATTGATTTGCGATGATGACGTCATCACCTCCGCCGCAGTCCGACGACGGAGGAGGAGGATCGAATTATATTCAACACCAAGTTACAAAATTTGATACCCTTCCTGGTGTAGCAATCAGATATGGTGTTGAGGTAATTTTTTTTGGTTTTGGTAAATAATACAAATAAAAATATTGGTATTTTGTAGTTGAAATGGAGTAATGAAGGATTCGTATAGTCGATCCTGACTTGTTTGGGACTGAGGGTTAGTTGTTGTTGGATTGAGTTATCGGTATTTATGAGATGTTGCTTCATGTGTTCTGTGTTTTTACTTTTGTTTTGATTATAGAAAGAATGGAGGAATTGGGGATTTTTGAATGAATAAATTTGATGCATTGTTCATATGATTTTACCTGGTTTCTCTGTTTGTGTGGGCTATAACAGGCTGCCTGGTTGATTAGTTGAGCTGCCGTAGTTTGCAAAAATGCCATTTTCATTAAAATATAGAAAGAGATTTTTGGACATTGACAAGAGAGTGATAGCTTAGTGAAATGAGGTTGTTGTGTTCGAGTTGATAAAAGAAAAAGTTCTTGTTTAGCTCCTCATAAAGGAGGTTTGGTGGGGATGGGGTTTGCCATATTTGGTAAAAAAGAGAGAAGAGAATTCTTGTGAACGATGTAATAGTGAAAATTGACGAGGGAGGCACAATATGTTAGAGTTGGGTGTTTATTTCCCTTTGATAAGTAAAAAAGAAGAGGAATAGTTGTTGAGGTGGTTTGATTTTACTGTGTTGTCTGTGAGCCCTTAATTTACAGAAGGAGGACGAGTCAGCAGCTCTAGTAGTTTTTGCATGTGATCATCAAAGTTCTCTTGGATCCTTTATTGGTTGTAGATGTGTGCTTTTACTCTGTTTTCCATGTGCCCATAATTGATAGAATGAAGACGGACCTAAATGTGGCAGCTCTAGAAGTTTTTGCTGGTGATAAACGTAACTATAGCATCAAATTCTGGTGGATCGTTTAGTGGTTGTAGGTATGTAGTGGCAGAGCTCATTTTGGCATGTACTCTCAACTCTGCTGTCAGTATATTGGATTCTAGAGCTATGGTTAGCCAGCCACTGCTCTTAGGGGTCGTTTGGTAGGCCGCATTAAAATAAATAATTCATGTATTATGTATGGTATTATTTAGTACTATGTTTGGTAGGAATTTGGGCCTATGTATAACTAATCCATGGATATCCCTCAAATCATTTTAATTAATTTATTTATTCTCTTGATTTTATGTTTTATATTTAACTAGTAAATTTATTTAAATAAATTAGCTTACAAATTATTTAGAGAAATTGTTTGTTACTACGTAAATTCAATACAAATTAATACAATATTTGAAATTGTGAGTTGCTTAACATTAACTAATTAAAAAGGCAAATATATCAACGTCTTAATTGAATGTGTATATATATTTGTGTGGTTTCTAATTATTTGTATTTGAACAATTTATAAAATTGCATACATATTAAAACTACAACTTGCAATTTTTATGTGTAAATGTAGATGATTTATTCAGTTTTACTATTGTTTACGTCTTTTCAATTTTAAAAGTTGATAGTTTATCTTTTTTTTTTTAAATTGAAAATTGACATTTTGTAAGTAATCAATTTACTAAGATGACAATTATTTATCCTCAAATAATTTAAGTGAAAAAAAAGGCAAACATGACAACAAAATTGTTCTTCTCATAGCTAGTTAGAAGGCCATAAAAAATAATATTGTCCGGCAATTATTTACCTTAACCTAATTACATAATAATTCAAGGGTATAATTGAAAGGAGTTTTTTATAAAGTTTTAACCCAATTCCAAAATGGGTTTGGAACCAATGAACCAAACACTTGGTAAAAATAAACCCTGCATTACTAATCCATGTACTATTAATCCCTGCATTACTAATCCCAGCATTTGTAATCCCTGCATTATTCATTTTTGTACCAAACAACCCCTTAAAGGCTAAAGTTTATCTTTTTGGCTATTATTATAACAAATGTCTTTATGCACTTACTAGTTCTTCTTCTGCCATGTCAATACATATATATTATTATTTTTTGCACACTTGCAAGTTTTCTGAGAATGCCAGCTGATTTTATGAACATTTTGAAACAAATGCGAGGATAAATAGTGTGATGATTCAAGGAGTTTTGAACTTATTCTGTTAGGTGACATGCTAAGCATGCAGTTTATGTAATGGTGAACTTTAGTTTGTTTTATTTTTACTGCAAAATCAACATATCTTTTATCATTTTGCACCTAGGATCGCATCCTCCAAATAGATGATGGCTTTAACATGGTGTGCAATCATCTAATGTGACAGGTATCTGATATTAAGAAGTTGAATGGGCTGGTTTCGGATCTCCAAATGTTTGCTCGAAAGACACTTCAAATACCATTACCTGGGAGGCATCCACCATCACCCGCTGTCTCAAATGGTCAAGACACCCAAGGGTACTATAATGTTTCTTTAGAATCTCATGCCAGTGTCTCTTTCCCAACATTTCCTCTAGTACTGGTTATAAAGCCTTTATTTTAATGAACTTGTTGTACTAGTCTGAGGATAAAGCTTTTATCTTCTTTTTTTTAACTTTTCATCTTCTGCTTAGATGTTTGAATTATAATTGCTTGTTTGCACGTTTTTCCTTTGTTATTCTTCTTGACATGAAAGCTATACACGGTATATTCTGCTCTGTTCAGAGCTGCATTAACTCCTTAAGAAAATAGTGCTTATTGTACGTGGGCACCCTTTTGATATAATATGGTGTTGGGGATCTGATCACAGTTACCTAGAGATGCCTTCATAACTTTGCATGTTGTTTGAACTTTTTGTTCTCAGCTTTCATTCCTTTTCTCTCTTTACAAATTTGACATGAATTAGATATTTCACCTAACAAACCACAATCTACCCCTTATTTGTTAGTTGAATGTTCTCATCTTTTTTATTTGTCTTTCACTACATGGAACAAGTCGTATCAGCTTGTGGTTCTCTGTTATTGTGATTTGTTTGTGTCACCTGTAGAATATAACCTGCCGTGTTTCACTTAGATATTTAAGTAGGACTTGTTTAGGCAAGAGCTTTATATGTGGGTCTGATGGAGAAAAGCTTCAGATGAGCCCATTTACCTTGGGTGGATCTCTGTTGTATGTTGGAAATAGAAATTTCCATTCAAGGCACTTATAATTTGTGTTGTGCTGTATAAATTTGTTTACGTAATCTGGTTTGTGGGTAATATTACTTCGTCTGATCCACTTTATGGGACACAATTACTATTTGGGAAGTCAAATGAGTTTTTCTTTAACCACAGTTTTTTCAATTACTTTCTAAAAATAACTATTGTGACTTATTGTACTTTTTTTTGTAATTTAGTAATGCATAAGTTTATTTAAAAAATCTTGAAGATTCTATGTCAAAATTCACACCGAAAATTAGGTAATTTGACCATCGTACTTTGTATCATATCATGTTAAGTGGAATGGAGTGAGTGTAAGCATTATTAAAAATCCTGTCTAAAAGGAAAAAAGACAGACAAGCTTTGCTTTGTCCACAAGAACTTTACTGAAAGAAAGAAAAGATTGTCCACAAGAAGAATTTCTTGTATCATCTATAACTATTTTCATACAAAGTTGATGTTTAGGTGGTTCTTATATATTAGTATCATCTGACAATTCGTGGGGTCTCATGGAGTTGCAGAAATCATGTTCTATTATATGTTTTCAGGTACATATTCTGGATTACTTTTTCTTGAGAATTAGAATGAATTTGGTAACGCTTGCACTAGTATGGATTAGAGAAACTAAAGAGGATATTCATATTATTTCTCAAATCACTAGTTTCTGTGGAACCGCATTCATATGAACTGCTAGTCTAATGAAGATTGCTTAATTCTTCTTAAGTTGATATAACGTCCATGTTGAGTAGTATCTACGACTACAAGACTATTTTATGTATCTTAGTCATTTCTGTCTCATTGGCTTCTTGAGTACCACATCTTTGATATTCTAAAGCTTTAGAACTTGTGCTGAGCTATGTGGTAACTGTGATTTGTTTCTTGACAGGCCAAGCAGCTCTGAGCAGATCCCTCCGAGCAACCAATACCCTGATTTGTTTGGTTCATTTCAATCCCTGAAGTTGAAGTCTTCCTCCCAGCAAAGAGTTTCACCAGCCATGAGCTCTTTACTAGGTTATCAGGGCCCTAAACTGGCAGATCAGAAAGTTGCATCTGAAGGTTTTGAAATGGCTGTCTATCGTAAAGGAGTATCACATTATTTAGAAGATGGACCATTTGTCATGTCAACTCCTCATTCTAATCAACCACTCGGTCTTCATAGAAAATGTAAAAGTGTAGCTAATGATATGTCAGAGAACGGAGTAGGTAGCGCTGAAAATGGCTCTAATAGATTGTTCGAGAAATTGTCTAGAAGGCGTCAAAAATCTGAGGCTGATTTCAGTTCCCGCACCCCAGAAGTGCTGTTGAAAGAAGATAACAGCAGTGGCAGCGGGTTTTCTGCTGCTGCTGGCAAGGGATTGGCTTTGCGACCTAAGTCAGCTAGTCGAATTCTCCTTGGACCAGATGCTGAAGCAAGTTCCATAAATCCTATCACTATGCTGTTGAACGATTCTTTTCTGAACGACAGTGCAAGTGTCAGGAAGTCATCAAGTACACCGAGTTTGCAGGAATCAGACAGTAGCACGTTGTCTTCCCTGTGGACAACATCAAAGTGGAATTTGAAGCCAGATTTCCAGGCAATTTCTACTGCAGCAATTACCAAACCAATCTTTGATAGCCTTCAAAAACCCACCGGTCCTCGAAAAAGCAAGACTGCTGTTGATTAGCTATTCTTTCTGCATTTTTTGTTAGTCCTCTTCTTAACACCTAGAAACTGAAAACTAGCTATAGAAGTAAAACACTAAAAATACTTGCTTATTGCTGGCATTTTATCTTTTTTCTTCCATTCCTTTTTTTGTGTTGCAAAAATAGGTTAAGTTTATTCTTAGAGTTGAAAATCTGTAGCAGCACAGCAAAGATCTGTGTAGTAGAAATTTTTGTTGCTTCACGGACCTTCCAAATCCTATATATGTTAAGTACATATATAGGTCTATTTATCTGTAACTGGGAGGAAAGATCATTGGTTATATTATTAAAATATATTTGACATTCTTTCTGCATATCTTGATTCACATGGTTTTGATTCATTCAATGTATATCAATGTGCTTCTGCCACAGTTTTTAGAGACTGGGGACTGAAAATAATTACATTGCATGGTCATCTTTGAGTTGTTGCACGGAGGGTCTTTCAGAAACAATCTCTCTATCTCCACGAGGTAGGGATAAGGTTTGCATACACCAGGGGCGGAGCTACAGTGATGTCAGGGTGTTCAACCGGACACCCTTCGTCGGAAAATTATATCATATATATAAGTAAATGGTACCCTAAATGACTACTTAATATATTTTAGACACCTTGAGCCCATCAAGCATGAGTAGCCCAGTGGTTCTTGAGGCTGAAAAAGTAGTGTGCATGGGGAGCGCAAATTCGATCCTCACCATCAACATTTTGTCATTTATGCCATTTTTTATATTTTAAAAAGAGCATTTTTTAGTAACTTTCTAAATCTAAATAATAGTTAATAAATCTATCATTAGAAATAATTAAAAATTAATTTTGTCATTTATGCCATTTTTTATATTTTAAAAAGAGCCTTTTTAGTAACTTTCTAAATTTAAATAATAGTTAATAAATCTATTATTAGAAATAATTAAAAATTAATATTATTTGATAAAATAATTCTTAATTAGATACAACTTAAAAATTTAAGGAAAAAGATCAAAAATTTAGAAGTGAATCAAAATTTTAATTGATTTGACTTTGATTTTTTTTAAAAATATAAAACATATTTTTTTATTTAATTTAAGTTAATAAACAACCCTGGAATTTTATATAAAATAACTAAAAGCAAAAAAGGTTCCATATAGAATTCTTTTTTAAAAGCCTTGTTTGATTGTACTCTTTATTTTACATGTCTCGTTGTTATTGTCGTCATGACTTGAAGCATAAAAATAATGTCATTCTAAGTTGAATTTTCTCCATTTGTCTCTCTTTTTTTTCTTCCGTACGATCACGTTATATTAAACTAAATCTACATATTAAAATTATGAATCAATTAGTTTAACTTAAATTTTTTTTGTACATTTGTTCATAAAAGAAATTTAATTATTAATATTACGTAGTTTGCTTTTAAAATTTTCAATACACCCATTCGTCATTTTTTTTAGTTAATGTAATTCTTGGACATCCTTCGTAAAATTTCTAGCTTCGCCACTGGCATACACTATCATTTCTAAACCTCACTTGTGAAATTACACTAAATATATTGTTTTTGTCCTCTTTAACTCAGAAAAAGCTCAAAGTAGGCCATGCTTGCTATGTGCAATTGTTAAGATCTCCAAACCAGGAGTGCTTCCCTGGTCCATAAAAGATTTTCTTTCATGTGATGCTTGAGGGCATGGCCTAGCAATTAATAAAGGAAGTGAAAATCACAAGAGATCAGGGTTTCTAGCATAGACAAAAAGAGTTTGGTGATTTTGCTTTTGTACTATTGATGGAGAGAGTCACTCCGATATTTATATTACAAGAAATAGCAAGTACCTATGGAAAGAGTTAAGGTGTGCTCAAATTAACTCAAAATTTGCCTTTACAGGAAATATATTTTTTCCCATGCAAGAATTGAGATGTGATAATGCAAAACAACCGTTTTTGTGCTGATATACATTGGTATGTTTAATTGCATATAATTTTGAGAGAAGTTGAGCGAAAATGCGCTTGACGCTAAATTACATTCAATATTCTATCATTACACCATATTGATGATCCTCCTTAAATACCTATCCATATCATATGTTTACATCAAATATTCCTTAACCATGTGACACATTGTGCAATGAGATCCAAATGATTGCTAGGATAATCACAATTAGTTGTCAAACCACCAAAAAAATTGCCACCAATCAACCAAATTTATCTAACTAGTGCAGACGAACAACAAATATGCATAGTATGATAGTATTTCATTGAATTAAGGATGGATAAAATTTAAATAATAGCCTCAAGAAAGGCCATTCTGTGCAATTTTCTCATTTAGGATTGAGGAATGCACTAATAGTCACTTTAGGACCGCTATTTTAAACATGTAGTTAATATTTTTCAAAGTATTTTAAATTTAGTTGTCTTCCAATCAAACGTGAGACTCAAATTAAGGGAAAAAGTCAATTTTTGACAATGCAAAACTCTAGACTCAAAGGTCTTAAAAAAAAAAAGCAAACAAAAAGAAGCAGTCGTTTTATAGCTGTTTAGATTTATACTTAATACTATGAAATGTGGTACTAGATACTAAGGGGTCGTTTGGTGTGATGGATAAGAGAAAGTTATCCTGGGATAAAAATTTAGTGCCTCTTAATCCGTTGTTTGGTTAGACAAGATGGATAATTTATCCCAAGATTGACAAATAGTACTGAGATAAGTTATCCCTCCCCGAGGGTGGAATAGTAATCCCAGGATAACTTATCCTGTGATAAAGCATGTAAATTAACAAAATTACCCTCCTTAAACTCTCTTTTATACACCACTTATACATTCATGTATATTAATATAATTTTAAACAACTATAATAACATTCACAACTATGGGTGGGCATAAACACCGAAAAACCAAAAAACTGAACGAACCGAATTATTTTGGTAATTCGGTTTCGGTATTTCGGTTTTCGGTTCGGTATTTGGTATATGGTTTTGTATTTTTCAGTATTTCGGTTCGGTTTTCGGTATGTAATTTTTGTGTAATTCGGTTTACCGAAATATATTAAATTATAATATATATTAATATTATATTAATTATGAATAATAAATATTATAATTTAAAGTTAAAAACAAAAGTTTAGCTTTTCAAACTTTTCAACTTTACAAAAGGCAAAAATTACCGTTCCCACTTCCCACGTCTAGTCGTCTACAGACTATAGTAGCGTCGACCATTCCGGCGACCAGCAGCATGCAGCAGCTGCCAATCGACCAGCAGGCAGCCGTAGCACAACAACGACCGGTAAATTTCAATGTTATAACAATGCTTCAATGTTAACGACAATTTATTATTTTGAATCATACAATAATTTGAAAAACAGAGTAAAATAAGCAAAAAGAAATAAACAAAAATAAAATAAACAAAAAAATTACAAAATTTTCAAAAGCCCACTAAACAAACCCATAACAAAAAACCGAATTAAAAAAAACCGAACCGAAATAATAAAAACCGAACCAAACCAAATTATTTCGATTCGGTGTTCGGTACACGTTGTACAAGAACCGAAAACCGAAAAAAAACCGAAACCGAACCCAAATACCGAATGCCCTGCCCTATTCACAACCTTACTTAATCGTTGTTTTTATCATAATATATTTTTCTATTAAAAAATTACATTTTATAAATACAATTTTTATTTATGAATATATTATAAGTTGATTTTTTTTTTGCCTAATTTTATGTTTATTTATATTTTGATTTCTCTTAAAATATTCACTCCACTACTAAATTACATATTTTGAATTACGTAGTTTATTACTCACTTAAAAATTATATTCTATGTATCCATTAAAATGTAGATAACTTTAATAATAAAATTTCTTTTACTTTGATAAACTTAAAATGAAAGTTTTATTTTTAAACTTAAATAAGATCAAAAGTTTTATTTTTAAGCTAAATAAGATGAAAGTTTAATTTTTAAGCTAAATAAGATGAAAGTTTTATTTTTAAATTAAATAAGATGGAAGTTTTGTTTTTAAGTTAAATATGATGAAAGTTTAATTTTAAAAACACATGGCACAATCATGGAAATACACATATAAAAATATTTGAGCTAAATAACATGAAAGTTTGATTTTGAGAATGAATAACTAAAGTTTGTAAAGAAAATGTAAAAAAAAAAAAAAAACTTAATAAGGTGAAAGTTATTTTTGTAAACAAACAACTTATTATTAAAAATTATGCAATGGATATAAGTTTGAATATAACAAACCAAAGAAGCAATAAAAACNGCCCACTAAACAAACCCATAACAAAAAACCGAATTAACAAAAATCGAACCGAAATAATAAAAACCGAACCGAACCAAATTATTTCGGTTCGGTGTTTGGTACACGTTGTACAAGAATCGAAAACCGAAAAAAAACTGAAACCGAACCCAAATACCGAATGCCCTGCCCTATTCACAACCTTACTTAATCGTTGTTTTTATCATAATATATTTTTCTATTAAAAAATTACATTTTATAAATACAATTTTTATTTATGAATATATTATAAGTTGATTTTTTTTTTTTGCCTAATTTTATGTTTATTTATATTTTGATTTCTCTTAAAATATTCACTCCACTACTTTTTTTTTTTTTTTTAACCGTGGTTTCTGGGCGTCGCTTTGCGAACCCGACTAGCTGTACCCATCGGGTCCCGCTGTTTCAAGGCGGGTCCACCACAGTTAGTTCCACGGGGCCTTGGAGACGCGGCCGGTTTGTAATGCCTCCAGTGGCCCTGCTAGGGCTCGAACCGGCGACCTGAAGGACTTTGTCCCAGGCCTTTACCAGCTGAGCTACCCCTCAAAATATTCACTCCACTACTAAATTACATATTTTGAATTACGTAGTTTATTACTCACTTAAAAATTATATTCTATGTATCCATTAAAATGTAGATAACTTTAATAATAAAATTTCTTTTACTTTGATAAACTTAAAATGAAAGTTTTATTTTTAAACTTAAATAAGATCAAAAGTTTTATTTTTAAGCTAAATAAGATGAAAGTTTAATTTTTAAGCTAAATAAGATGAAAGTTTTATTTTTAAATTAAATAAGATGGAAGTTTTGTTTTTAAGTTAAATATGATGAAAGTTTAATTTTAAAAACACATGGCACAATCATGGAAATACACATATAAAAATATTTGAGCTAAATAACATGAAAGTTTGATTTTGAGAATGAATAACTAAAGTTTGTAAAGAAAATGTAAAAAAAAAAAAAAAACTTAATAAGGTGAAGGTTATTTTTGTAAACAAACAACTTATTATTAAAAATTATGCAATGGATATAAGTTTGAATATGACAAACCAAAGAAGCAATAAAAACCACTCCAACAGAACTAATCCCAATATAACTTATCTCAGCATAACTTATTCTAACATAACTAATCCCAGGATAAAATGACCCCTAATTATATTGATTTTAATACATAAATAATTCACCTAAATCATAAATAAATTATAAAAAATGGTTACAATTTAAATAGCCAATGGTTAAGTGGTGCGACGGGCTGCTTACAAAAGGAGCCCATAATCTTAAAACCCTAGCTATATACATCTCCCCTTATTTTCTAGGGTTTGTGGACGCCATTAGAGCAAAGGTGTTTTCTACGGCAGCTCAGACTCAGTCGCCGACAATGGTAACTTCCTTCATTCTTCCTCCCTTTAAGTTCATTGTTATACGCTGATATTATTCAAACTGTTAATCTTATTCGCATTTCAAAAGTAGGAGAATGATTTATTGGTTACGATCCGTCATGATAGATTTGGATAGCTGATTCCAACTAAGTTAAGAGGATAAAACTAGATATGACCACGAGGTGAGTGAGGTCTTAGATACAGTTCCTATCAAACAATACTTGTTGCTTGTGGGAGGTCATTACATTAGTCGAGATGATGTCACACTTATTCTAAAAAATTAAAACTTGCAATGGAAGCATACAATGAGAAGTTGTGTAGAAAGAAATAGTGTGTTTGACCAAAGAAAAATTAAAGGGAATCAGAAAAGTTACCTTAGTTTGAGGGTAAGTAATTAACATCAACAATTACATTACTTGGCCAGAGATAATTATGTTGTTATTGCACAACTCCAATTCTTAGGTGGCTTTCCAAATATGCCAAGTAAAGCCAATGCACAAATTATTTCTTTGGTGGATCACATACTGGTTGGCAAAAAAAGGCTAATTATATCATGGACTACATACAAAAATAAATAGTTAGAGCTTCTCTGCAAGAGTATAGCTTTTCTAAAGGAGTTTTTAGTAGGCCACATATATGGACGATTATTAATTTTGTTGACTTCATGATTTCTGGTTTCTTCCTTCTATAATGTGATTCGAAAATGCTGCTCTGAAATTTGGTGAAACTTTTGCTTCGTTTTAATTGTTAACACAAAAAAGTCTCAATTTTATCCCCTGTGTTGTGTATATCCTGCAATCAATGTGGATGCAGTGATTGGCTGCATTTTTTTGTAGATAAAAGTTCTCAGGTTTCTGATATCCACAATGTTTAGCCTGCAATTTCACAGTTGATTGATATTTTTAAGCACCTCAGTTCTGAATTGTGCTTGATGTGTATGCATTTGTTTTGCTGGCTCAACTTTAATCAACGTGATGCAGTTTTGAGATTTATTTGTTCCTTACCTTCTTTTGTTTTCTAAAGGAATCAACCCACTTTTGTAACATATTGCATCCTCTGGATCCTGTTAGTAATAAAATTCTTTCTACTGCATCCAAAAGAGAATTGTGATAAAGAACATATCATTTACAAGTGCTAGGCAGGCTCTCGTCAAGAGTATCTTGATTTGATAACTTATAATAATGAATGCAATCAACTTCAAAATTCAGCCTACCTCTGCATGCTCTAGATTGCAGTTCGTAGTTCCTGGATCCTGTAATCTGTTATGGTATATATTTGACCTGTGATATGCATATAAAGTAGTTACTATAAGATTTTCACATAGCTACCAGTATTGTGTAGTTTACAAGATCAAAATTTGATCGTGCAGGTGAACGTTCCAAAAACTAAGAAGACATACTGTAAGTCGAAGGAGTGCAAAAAGCACACTCTGCATAAAGTTACACAGTACAAGAAAGGAAAAGATAGTCTTGCAGCTCAAGGGAAGCGTCGTTATGATCGCAAGCAGTCTGGATATGGTGGGCAGACAAAACCCGTCTTCCACAAGAAGGTAGAAGAGATTTGACATTAACATCAACTCTGGTCAATATTCTTTTTAACCCCCCTTGTTATTCATCTCATAAATCAACGTTGTTTCGATACTAGGCCAAAACTACCAAGAAGATTGTGCTAAGGTTGCAATGCCAGGGATGCAAACATGTGTCCCAACACCCAATCAAGGTATGTTTATGGCTCTCAATCTTTCTTTTGATCATTGTATACTGTGGTATTAAATTTGGCTACTGACCTTGCAGAGGTGTAAGCACTTTGAAATTGGTGGAGATAAGAAGGGAAAGGGAACTTCTCTCTTTTAAGTGGAGATGGTATCCTTTTTGTCTTTGTGTAATGTTGTCCTTTTTTCTCAAGTGATGTTAGCTCAACAGAGTTTCTTTTGTTTGATGATGAACAACTTATGTCTGTCCCAAAATACTTATGTTTCCAGTTTTAAAATGACTAGTTTATTCTTTCTTCTTGTGTTAACTTTTCTTATTCCATCAAATAACCTAATTGATTAAACTCAAGGCTCAATTTCAAAATCAGAAATACTCAAATTAGCCAAAAGTTAGTCAAATCAGAAACATCCACAAGTTAATAAAACTATCAAAATTAGAGGGTATTTGGATAGACTTAAAAGTTAGTCAAATCTATTTTTTAGTTTGTATTTGATTTTTGAAAGTGTTTGATAAATATAAAAATAAATTAAAATAAGTCAAAAAATGACTTAAAATAAGTTAGAAAGTATTTCATTAGGTCAAAAACAACTTAAAATAAGTTGAAAATCAAAAGTAGGTTTTTCTTACTTTTTATTTTTTGACTTAAAAATTATTTAATTTTGACTTTTTATTTGACGTAAAAGCTATTTTTTAAGGAGTATGTTTGGATTGATTTAAAATTTAGTCAAACTTACTTTTAAGTCAATATTTGACTTCTGAAAGTGTTTGACAAGTATAAAAATAACTTAAAATAAATAAAAAATGATTTAAAATAAGTTAGAAAATGTTTGACAATGTTAAAAACCACTCAAAATAAGTTAAAAAATCAAAAGTAAGCCTTCCCCTACTTTTTATTTTTTGACTTAAAGTCATTTATATTTCACTTTTTATTTTCAACTTAAAAACTACATTTTTTTAAAGCCAATTCAAACGGACTTTAAGTCATTCCAAACGGGCTCTTAATCTAACCGACGTTTGTTAATAGAAAGAATGATATCACCATAACTACCTCGTTTTAGGGCATTTCTGCCACTGTTTCAAACCTCTTGACTAGGAGTGACATGGATCCGGCTCCTCTCCATTTCTCTTCTCTTCATTTTTCCAAGTTCTAGCTTGGATTAGAGACACATGTTATCGTTTAAAATTAATGGTTGAGATCTAATTGATTAAAGTAAAGTCCTAATCATAGTTATTTACTTCCATATATTTGCTTCTTAAATATTTTTGCAATCAAACTATTCTAGATTTACATTATATTTTTCATAAATATATTTAAACGAATTTCCTTTCTTAATTACTTGAGTAATTTTTTGTTGATTTTTACCTAATGTTTGCCATTTCTCAAATAATATTTGCCAAATAAAAATTTAAAAATTGTACTAACGTTTTTTTTCTAATTTTAGGAGTAAATTTTTTTTGTCACTTAACTTTAAATTCTTTGTTACTCTCTAAATGGAGTCCATATTGCTCGCCCGTATAAAATTTGGAAACATATAAAAACCATTAATAAAGCGCAAAGTCGCAAACAATAACGAAACTATATTATATTGGTGTGTTTACTAGGAGATGTTTTCCAAAAAAAAAGAGAGTAATTTAATTATACTTGAAACGACGGAAATCATTTTCTAGGGGGTAAAAAGAAATCGATTTCATCAAAATTAGCAAACTGACATATATCTCATTTTCCTTGCACATATTTTAACTTTTAATTTTTAATTACTCGATTCAACTGTAATAGTCTATATATATGTTATTGTGAATCTCTACATTCTCTTTTATCCAAAGTTTCATCAAAAAACCATGTAATTTATTTATTTATTTGATTTTTTTCATTCACCATCCCAGTATTGAAAACATTTTTTTCCATTCCAATCACACCTGTGCAATAATTCAGAATGTATTAGTCAAAGAGGAAATTGCATAAAATAATTATAATAAAATATCTTATCTTACAAAAATATTTAAGAAACAAGTATATGGAAGTAAAAAATTATGATTAGGACTTTATTTAATCAATTAGATTTCAACCATTAATTCTAAACTATAACACGTGTCTCCAATCCAAGCTAGAACTTGGGGAAAATGGAGAGAAGAGAAATGGAGAGGAGCCGGATCCGAATGACATAATGGGTAATTAATGTGGGTACCTACTTATATTTACCCATTTTAAATGAATCGGATACTCAACTCATTTAAAATGGATAAGAAACGAATAATACTCATATTACTCATTTAAAAGTGGTTAATTTAATGGGTAAAATATGTCCATTTATAAAAAAAAGAAAAAGTAATACTAATATTTTTTTGGCCGTAGGTGGTGGGGGTGGGGATGGGGTAAGAAAAAAAAATCTAAATTTAAAAATAAACAAATTAGCTTTTTTTTTTGGGAAGGGGTGGGGGGTGGCAGGTGAGGTGTGATAAAAAAATATTTTTTTAATAATAAACAAAAAAATATATTTTTTTACATTTTTTTGGGACAGGGGATGGGGAATGGGACTAGTAGGGCGTGGACCGTGGGGTGACAATTTTTTTTTTTTTAATATTTTCTTGGGATGGGGTGGTAGGAGGTGGGTTGATAATTTTTTTTCTAATAAAAAGCAAACTAATTTTGTTTTACATTCTTTTGGAATGGGGTTGGGGGTGGGGTGGGGTGGGGTGATAGAAAAACTTTTTTTTTAACTTTTTATTTGGGGGTGAGGGTGAGGTAAAAACTTTTGTTTTTAAAGCTATAAGTGTCACGATTCAAAAATGAACGTGGTGACATTTGTCTATTCCTATCAAAACAAGTCAACCTTNGGGGTGGGGTGGGGTGGGGTGATAGAAAAACCTTTTTTTTAACTTTTTATTTGGGGGTGAGGGTGAGGTAAAAACTTTTGCTTTTAAAGCTATAAGTGTCACGATTCAAAAATGAACGTGGTGACATTTGTCTATTCCTATCAAAACAAGTCAACCTTAACTCAACTCAACTAAAGAAATGCAGAAAGAAAAGCAAGAACAAGCTAAAAACGGAAAACGTATTCATTTTATTATAACCCTAAAACCTGATTGTCACGTGTACAAACCACTAATACATATAATGCGAAAATGAAAGATAAGTACAAGTCTCAATGTCTTTGTTTCTCAAATAGAACAAAGCATAACATAAAATAAAAAGAGGGTCTGCCAGGATGACAAGCAACTACCTCTCAACAAGCCTCAGAAATAGGAGAAGAAGGGAAATCACATGGTGCCAGACTTGGAACCTACACAAGTGTAGAAACAAAGAGTGAGTACTAACCAATACGGTACTCAACAAGCAACCTAATAAACAATGAAAACTAGCTAGAAATGGAATACTTCTTTCATCCCAATCGAACCTGTTCAAACTACAACCTACATAGAAATCAACCCAACCTAACAATTTCACAATTCATAGCACACAAGGCTTAACCACACAATTCATTGACCAATACATATCAAGTAAGTCAATCTCAAGTTTCAAGTATATCAATCACAAGTAACAAGTAAATCAGCCACAAGTATCAAAATGCATCAAATCACTATAGTCAACTCTTGTTGGAACCATTTCCCTTCGGCACAATATCACTACACGGAACCATTTTTCATCGGCTTTGTACCATATCACTAATTTAATCAGAACTATTTCCCTTCGGCTTTATATAATATAACTAGTCAGAATCATTTCCCTTTGACTTTATATCATTTTACTAGCCAGAAGGAAGAGACAACAATCAAGCAATTCAAGTCCACTTTCATTCCATCAAAACATTTCATCAATCAATCAAGTAGGGCCCACAACAAGGCAATTCATAAAGAATTATGATCACCACATTGCCTTTTCTTAATCCATTTTTATTCATTAAGCTTAATCAAGTGAAACAATGAACCCTTCACCTCATTCCCATTACTTCCCAACACATACAAATTAAGGAAAATAGACGAATTCTATTAATTTTACAAGGTTTAGAAAATCACTTGCCTTAATTCAATCAACTAGTCACTCCAAGACTTGAGCCTTCCCCTTCCGAACAACATCCAAAGCCACACAATCTATTACAATCAAGTAATCACAATAAGATTCTAGAAACAACAATACCTATATCATATACTTAAAAAAATGGGTCAATCAACTCAAAAACACGATTCTGAAAATGAGGTTTGAATTCGAAAATCTATACTTGAAAATGAACTCAAGATATTTGGAATTCATTGGTGAGAACCATTACAAAAACGAGTTAAAATCAATTCACAATCTCAATTTTAGTTTAGAACTCAAGTTCTTGAAAAACATTGCCATTTGCCAATCAAAATCTCAAGTTTTGATGTTAAAATTCACAAATAATCAAAGGGAAATGAAGTTTTAAGGTCACAAAAGGAGTCTATTCACTCAACACGTTTAGGCATTACTTAAACACCCTATTCACCAAATCTATCCACATTCCCCCAAAACTCATCATGACTAAGTCGGGTTCTACCAACAAACAATACATAACCATTATACTACCAATACATCCCAAGGATGACATCTAAATCTAGCATATTAAGTCCTATCTAGTCACACAGCCATACTTGGCATCACAATCAACATTTTCTCCATCGATCCTTGTAGCATGAGCCCTTCGAGTGGTCATATCCTTAAGACCATCGGATAAGGAGTAGGAGAAAGACCTTATAGAGTTAAACTCTATGGCATGACTTAGAGAATGAAGAAGTGAAGTTTCATAAACATCCAATAGCCTCCTATTCATAAATGTGGCGTGCTTCACACTTATGAACAAGACTCTACCAGACGTGGTTTGAGACATCCTAGAACCATTCTAAATCTTGTGCTCTGATACGAAGTTTGTCACGACCCAGGGGTACCCCTAGATGTAACAAGGCACATAGAACCCCGAAAGGCTCCATCTAAGCCACTTAGCATATCACAACATAAGATAATAGAAAAATGCGGAAATTTAAAACATTTTTCCATACAATCAAAGTCTCATAGAACGAAGCGAAAATCTTTAACATTTGTCTCAAACCATCTAAACCAACATTGAATAGCTCTTGGACACATCCCATACAATAGTTCTAACATAAAATGAAATATAAAGGACATGGTGGTCAAGCCCTCGAATGCTATGAGGACTCACCAAACTTCTCTTCTTGATCTACTATGCACCTAGCCATGAGGATGGAAGTAAATATCGCCAAACCCTACATTTGATAAGAATGTAGGATAAAGTTTGCATTAGTACAATAATGTACTAAATACGATGGCTAGCATAAATCATCAACATAAACATATAATAGACATTAGTCAACATAAGACATATACCATAATCCTATGAGACAATAACATAAGTCATAAGCGTAAGAGGCATCATAATATGACATAGGCATAATCAATGCATTTAGAACAACATAACATAATACAAAACACTTCATAAGCCACCTCAAGGAAAGCTTGTGCAATGCATGGACAAGACCCCATAATCCCACCCATGCTACGCAAGTCACTTTAGGTCCTTAGTTATCTTTTATTACATTTTGATCTCATCCTTAGCTTATTTCTCATAGACAAGGGAACCTTCACTTTTAGTCACGCAAGGATTGGAAATCAACTTATAGCAACAATCCAAGTTAAGCATACACTATAAGTATAGGTCATAAACATATTCATTACATAGACATCATAACATAAGAGATCATACCATAACTACCCTAAAAAAATACTTATGCAATGCATGAATAAGACCCCATAAATCTCACTCATGCTAAGTAAAGCTTCTTGAGTAACCATAGTTCATACTAGACTTGACCCTGTGGAAATTAGCCTTAACCAACATAGACCATGTGAGGTTACATGGAATCTGGTGTCACCCACACCGAAAATGGTTGTCCTACTTGCCAAAGGTAGAACCATTATTTTAGCTTAGGTGAAACCAATATCTAAACAACCTACGGGGGAATGTAGTTATGGGACAAGGATATTGTTACTAGATACCCGGGTTCAACTCTCATGAGGGCATCCATCTCAAGAGATTGCTCCTAGAAACCCGGGCTCAACTCACGTGAGGGCTTCCATCTCATATCAATATCCACTCGGTGCTAAGCATAACTCCCACTGAATACTTCATTAAGTCATAACTTGTTTCATTAGGATAGCTCATTAGATTATCCGTGAGAATAACCTTTCACCGTCCATGTCTTCACTTAGATTTAATTAGGTGAGAATAACCTTTCAACCTTAGAATAATCATTATGTTAGAAAACCTTTCACACATGTTCATTTTGTGTTCATGAGAATAGCCTTTCAATAATCACAACAACATTATCATAATCATGGACACTTCACTCTCAAAGTGTTCTTAAAGCATATACATAAACTTCACAAGACATGCATAATGTCATATATTCCCCTTTCAAGGATAAAAACTCATATAAAATCAACACATCTAGAATTACTAAATTAGACGTGAATAATAACATAATTCAAGTACGCATAATCTCATATACTCATAATATAGGTCATGTTGGTAAAGTTCTTCCACAATAATACCATATACAATTCAACATGCAAATAGCTTCACTCTCAAGCCTTATCATTCATAATTCAACATATTAGCCTTACTCTCAACGCCCTAGAATCCATCATCTATGACTACAAGATTTACACTCAAACAATACTTCTCACAAGCACCTCATAAACCTAAGTCTCAAGGTATTCCACTCACATGCTTCATCCTTATCCAATTTTAACCATATATCTTCATATAGACTTAATCTCAACACTACTAATCATGATTCATCATACAAGCCTTAATCTAATCCATTCATGTCAACAAGCTTTACTTTTAAGTTATTAATATCTAGGTGTTCTAATCTCAAGCAATTCATAAAGTAATTCATCAATCTTAGAGGATCACATCTAAGCCCCCAATTTCCTCTTTCATGGCATAAAACCAAACTATATCAATTCCACCATAAAATCTTAGATTAATCAAGAATACATGTATAATCATACTAAAAATATGTAATTACATCATAAACAATCATAAACAACCATTATCCAGTCAATTGGATCAACATACAACAATACCCACAATATAGGAAGAAACCCTAACTAGAATTGAGGTTCATCTTCACAATTGGGGGAAACATGGGGGCTTTATGGATGAAAGGAGTCCACGAATGAATAAGCCATCATACCTTGATTACAAAACCTATCAAGCTTGAAACAATGAAGTCTTTACCTAGATTGACCTCCTCCTTCTCTTCCTCCTCCTCCTCCTCCTTCTTCTTCTTCTTCTAGAGAGAGAATTTCTTGGAGGGAATTGGGTTTCTTTTAGGGATTTAGAAATAATGATTGGGATGAGTTAGTTTCAGCGTCTAAAATCCTTATATAGGTGTTTAAAAATGGGCTAAAACGATCTCACTTAATATTAATTAAAAATGGAAAACCCCGAAGTACCCCTAGACTTAACCGCAAAAAGGAAATTTCCAGGTCCGTATTGGTGGGGCGTGGGTTGGGGTTTGCAACTATAAAACGTGTCCCTTAACCCACGAGACCTAACCACCGGGCGTGGGTCCTGCCGTAGGTCATGGTCTTGGGAAATTTTCTCTTGGTCCTCCTCAAGGACCTATGGTTGGTCCTTGGGGTTGGGACCTTGACGTTCTAACATGAAAACATTTATTTTAAGGTACGGGGAGGTGCGTTCAAGTTTCTAACCCTAGTGTCAAGCTCTAGTTTAGTCTACTAGTTTTAGGGGGTGTTACACTATCTTTATTCCTCCATATCGTATGGCTCAAGCTGAGTTGAGGAAATTGAAGGTTCAACTCCAAGAGCTACTTGATAAGGGGTTCATTAGGCCTAGTGTATCACCTTGGGGTGCCCCAGTGTTATTTGTGAAAAAGAAAGATGGCTCAATGAGAATGTGTATCGACTACAGACAACTGAATAAGGTAACAATCATGAATAAGTACCCATTGCCTCGTACTGTGTTACGACCCAGGGGTATACCCTAGATGTAACATGGAGTACTAGACCCCGAAAGGCCTAACAAAAACCACTTAGCATATCATAACATAAAGTAAATAGAAATGATGCGGGAATTTTAATTTTTTTTCATTACAATCAAAGTCTCATAAAATGAAGCGGAAGTCTTTAACACTTTGTCTCAAACCATCTAAAAAAATTTGAATAACTCTTGGGACGCAGCCCATACAATAGTCTAAAACATAAAAGACAGATATAAAGGTAATGGTGGCTTTATCCTCGATTCTATGAGGACTCACCAAATCTTCAACTCCTTTGCACTCCTATAAACCTATCCTCAAGAATGGAACTCATAGTCGCCGGATCCTACATTCGATAAGAATGTAGGAAAGAGTATGTGTTAGTACAAAATGTACTAAATTTGTTAGCTAGCATAACATCATAAGAGCATAACAAAAATGTTAGCCAACATAAGACATAAGTCATAAGCATAAGAGATCATAACATAGTCATAAGCATAATCTCCAACATATACATAATATAAGCATTAGTCATCATAAGGCATGATCCATATACTTAATCAATACTTAGACCTTCATATCATAAGAGAACTACTTCATAAGTAACCTCCAAGTATACTTGTGCAGTGCATGAATAAGATCTCATAATCCCATCCACGCTAAGTATCTCTTTGGCCATCATAATCATACTTACCATCTCATGGTCTCGTCTTTAGCTTAATTCTCATAGACAAGGGAATCTCTCACTTTTAGTCAATCATAGCATGGAAAGTAACTATGGCGATAATCCAAGCTAAGCATACAACATATAAGAGAAACACTTCATAATTAGCTTCAAGTCATACTTTGTGCAATGCATGGATAAGACCCCATAATCCTACCCATACTAAGTACTCCTTTAGGCCACCATGCATATTGATCATCTCTTTGATCTCATATTTAGCAAATCATAAAGACAAGGGGAATCACCTCTAGTCATGCATATCATGGAATCATAAAGACAATGAGAATCACCTCTAGTCATACATATCATGGATTCATAAAGAAAAGGGGAATCACCTCTAGTCATACATATCATGGAAGGCCTATCAAGCTACAATCCATACAATTCATTGTTCATGACATAATTCATATAAGGAATCACAGGTATTTGCCCCGATGCTCATTTTAATGAGATACATGTATTCGCCTCCATATCCATTTTAGTAAGATATATATATTCACCTCCATATCCATTTTAGGGTGTAATGTAGGTATTCGCCTCAATATCACCACATAAGGATCATATGTAATCTCCTCATGATCAATATAAAGGCTAATGGGTAATCACCTCTTGCCTTGGGAGTCATACATACATAAAGGGTAATCACCTCACACTCCTTATATCATGACATGGGTAATCACTTCATGTTTATCTAATTAGGAATAAGGGAACTCATTTCACATTCCTCTCATATAAAGGTCTTTCGGGGACTCACCACAACCTCATCACATTTCATAGTTCTTGGACTTAGATTCTTTTTAGGTGAGCAAACCTTTCAACCTAGAATCATTATATGTGAGAGAACTTTTCATATCATATTATAGTCATGAATGGATGTGTATATGAGAATTTCCTTTCAACAACACAACAACATATCATGATCATATGCACTTCATGCTCAAAGTGTTCATAAAGCATGTACAAAAATTCATAAAACATACATAATATCATATCTTGCCCTCTCGACGGTCAAAGCTCATATCAAATCAACATATCTAGAATACATTAGACATGAATTCCATTATAACTTAAGTGATTCTATCACTTCATACAATCTATTATTCATAAGGTAGACTAGGTAGGTAAGGGCCTTCCACCATAATTCTAACCGTTAATCTTCTATTCTCATATAGACTTTACTCTCAAGCCTTAACATACATAATTCATCTTATTAGCTTTACTATCAAGCCCTAGTGATCAACATTCATGACTACATATCTAGATCACAAGATAATCTAGTCACAAGCTTCATCTTTAAGAAATTCTAGTCTTAATTCATCATACAAGCTCAATCTCATTCATTACTAGTCAAGATCCATCATAAAATCTTTAACCTAATTCAATTCATGTTTACATACTTCTAGTTTTGAACAATTACTATACATATCATCAATTCTAGAAGATCACCTATGAATCCTCAATTTCCCCTCACAAGGCATAAATCCACATTCTTCAATTTCATCAATTAGACTAGGGTTAACCATGGAAAACATATAATATAATCATAATAGCATGATTAAATACTAAATCAATCACAAATAAGTACTATCCACTCAATTGGAATCACACTCAACTTAACCCACACTATTGGAAAGAACCCTAACTTGAATTGGGGGTTTCATCTTCACAATTGGGGGAATTCTAGGGGGCTCCATGGATGGAAGAATTCATGGATGAATAAGCTAACATACCTTGTATATAAAGCCTATAAAATCTTTCAACAATGGAGTCTTGTTCTTGACCTAGGCTTCAAGCTCTATCTCCTTTTTTAAGTCTTAGAGAGAGAAATATTTGAGAGAAGAGCTTTTGGGGATTTGATTTGGGTCTTGGGATATAGTGACTTAATTGGGGTGGTTAAATGGTTAAAATAGTTTATATATGTGTACTAAGACTAGGCAATATGACCCCATTCAATAACCACATAATTAGGAATTTACCAACTTAACCCTCACTAGGCAGCCTGCTCCCAAGCACCACGCCCAACCTCACGAACCGTCAAGGGCACCATGTCCAGTGAAGGTGCCAGTGGTCCCTTGACCAGTAGCTTGGATCCCTCTACATGACCCCCAAAAGGTGAAGGAAACCCCACAAGCCTTCCCACGAGTTGCGGTTTTCATCACTGACCGTGAAGTGTCTCGTGAAGATGAGCCAACCTTACGAAAGCCTTGGTGAGCTACTGCCTCACTACCATGGGTGGAACCACGAGTCGTGGTGGCTACCACGAGCCGTGAAGGCTCTCCTGGCCTAGGGCAGTGCCTTGGCAGCTTGGGGTAGCCTTGGCTCTTTTCTTGGACTTTGACCCTTTGCCTTGGCTCATGCCCTCTAGCCTTGACTTGTAGTCCTCTAACTTAGCCCTAGTTGGCCTGATAAACTACGGGGTGTTACATATTGATGATCTATTTGATCAGCTACAAGGTGCTACTTATTTTTCCAAAACTTGAGATCAGGTTATCATCAGTTGAAAGTTAAGACCGAAGATATCTCTAAGACAACCTTACGGACCAGATATGGGCACTTCAAATTTTTGGTGATATCTTTCAGACTAACTAATGCACCCACAACATTTATGGATCTCATGAGCAGAGTATTCAAGCCATACTTAGACCATTTTGTGATTGTGTTGATTGATGATATTTTGGTCTACTCACGGGGTGAGGCCGAACATGAATACCACTTGAGAGTTGTATTGCAGACACTTAGAGAACGAAAGCTTTATGCCAAGTTCTCAAAATGTGAGTTTTGGTTGAGCACAATGTCCTTTTTAGGACATGTGGTGTCACGAGATGGAATCCAATTTGATCCAAAGAAGATAGAAGCAATTCACGATTAGCCTCGACCTAATACTCCTATAGAGATATGCTGTTTCTTAGGAATGGCTGGATACTACAGACGATTTGTGGAGGGTTTCTCAAAGATAGCCGCTCCATTGACACGTTTAACTCAGAAATGTGTGGTATTTTGATGGTTAGGTGGATGTGAAGAAGGTTTTGAGAAATTAAAGATTGCATTGATTACAACTCTGGCCTTGACCTTACCTACTGCGAATGGTGGTTTCACCATTTATTGTGATGCATCTAAAATAGTTTGGGTTGTGTATTAATGTAGAATGGCAAAGTGGTGGCATATGCTTCCTGGCAACTAAAGATTCGTGAGAAGAATTATTTGACGCATGACCTAAAATTGGACGCAATCATATTTGCACTAAAAATTTGGCGTCACTATCTTTATGGTGAGGTGTGTGAAATCTATACTGATCACAAGAGTTTATAATACATATTCAAGCAAAGAGATCTGAATTTGAGGCAATGACAGTGGTTGGAGCTACTTAAAGATTATGATCTTACTATTTAATTTCATCCGGGAAAGGTGAATATGGTGGCAGATGCTTTGAGTAGAAAGTCTATGGGTAGCTTGGCCTATATTGTGGATGAAAGGAGACCTATGGCTATGAATATTCAAGGTTTATCCAATCAGGGAGTTCGAATTGACCATAAGTTGCCTGGAAGGTTGATTGCAGGTATGGTGGTGTAATCATCCTTAGTTGGAGAAGTCAAGACTTACCAATATAACGATCCCCAACTTGCTAGACTACGAGATCGAGTGCAGAATAGGGGTGTGAAGTCATTTTCTATTGATGGAGATGGCATTCTACGTCGAAATGGTAGATTGTGTATTCCCATGGTAGGTAATGTGAAACAACTAATATTGGAGGAGGCTCATAGCTCGCGAAAATCCATCCACCCAGGCGCTATGAAGATGTATCAAAACTTGCGTGAATTGTACTGGTGGAAAGGTATGAAGGCTGATATTTTGAAACAAGTGACTAGTTGCTTAAATTGTCAGCAGGTCAAATATGAACATTAAAAACCAGGTGAAGTAATGCAAAACTTGATTATCCCAGAGTGGAAGTGGGAGAGAATTACTATGGATTTTGTCATTGAGTTACCGAATACTTTCAAGAAACACGACTCAGTTTGGGTGATTGTGGACAGACTCACAAAATCTGCCCATTTCATACCAGTTCGGGTTACTCATACTGCGAAGCAGTTAGGAGATATTTACCTTCGAGAGATAGTTCGGATTCATAGGGTGCATATTTCAATAATAACAGATCGAGGTGCATAATTCACTGCTAAATTTTGGAAGTCCTTTCAGAAGTCGTTGGGTTCACAAGTTGAGTTGAGTACAACCTTTCATCCCCAAACTGACGGACAGTCTGAATAATTTATTCAAATCTTGGAGGACATGCTTAGAGATTGTTCGATTGATTTTGGTGGTCATTGGGATGATCAGTTGCCTCTAGCAGAATTTGCTTATAATAATAACTACCAGTCAAGTATACATGTGGCGCCATATGAGGCTTTATATGGTCACAGATGTTGATCACCAATCGGTTAGTTTGAACCTGGTGAAGCGCAATTATTATGTCTAGATTTGGTTCAACAAGAGTTAGAGTAGGTTGCATTGATACAAGAATGACTTCGGATAACACAAAGTAGACAAAAGTCCTACACAAATAAGAAAGTCTGTGATGTGGAGTTCATTAAGGGCGAAAAGGTTTTTCTAAAAGTTTCCCCTATGAAAAGAGTAATGAGATTCAGACGGAAAGGGAAGATAAGTCCTAGATACATTGGTCCTTATGAGGTTCTGGATCAGATTGGGTTAGTGGCGTACAAACTTGCATTACCTCCGAGATTGTCCGCGGTACATCTAGTGTTTCACGTGTCCATGCTTCGACGATATATTCATGATGATAGACATAAGATCCAGCTAGAAAATGTGGAGCTTGACGAGAATTTAGCGTATCATGAAGGTCCAATATCTATTCTTGATAGGCAAGTGCGACAGTTGAATTCAAAGAAGGTAGCTTCAGTTAAAGTGTTGTGGTACAATCATCCAACCGAGGAGGCTACTTGGGAGTCTGAGGCGGACATGCGGGATATATATCCTCACCTATTTGACACGTTAGGTATGACTCTGGATTCGTTCAAGGACGAACGTTATTTTAAGTTGGGGAGAATGTAATAACCCTTTTTTTAATGAAGGGTTAATTAGTAATTTAACCAATAATTAATATAGTTATTAAGAGTATCAAAAAGAAGTGGGCTAAACCTAATATTTTTCTGCTCCTCACACTTCGGTTACAGAAAAGAGTAGAATATTAGGGCAGTTCATTCCTTAATAGTGGAGAAGAAAATAAGAAGCAACAATTTGGGAAAACATTTTTGGGAGTTCATAGACGGATACTAAACCTTTCTACCACTGTTTTGGTGATAAGTTGCAGGTATTGAACTTCTTGTTATTGTGTTCTCTTGTTAGCTTAAACCTCAACCTATGTAGTTGAGCATTCTTCTGTCTAAAGAAGCACTGAAACTATGTTTCTCTTTAAAGGAAACTTAAGTGCTGAAATTTAAAGTCATTATTGGCTATGAACTGATGTAGCAAACAAAACTGGTGCAGGAACCGAAATTTCTATTTTGGTTTAGGATTATTTATGCGCGATTTGGCTATTTGGGAATACAATGCTAACTAATGGTGCATAAAATTCACTACTTAAGTTTGGTTAGTGATGTAGAGATATTTTGTTATCCTAAATCCATGGTTTAGGGGTGAGATATTAAGGTGTAACACTAAGCTTTAAAGTTAGGGATATTGAGACTTGGCCCCAACTAGTATAATTAATATCGTTGATCAATATTTTTGCATAGTTTGAGGTCATTGGGGGATGTTTGGTTGGTGTTCTACACGTTCGAGATTGTGGAACTTTTCATAAGCGAGATAAGTGAGACTTTAAGCTTTAGTACTTGCTTTTTGAACCTACTTTGTAAATGTGTTTTATCTGTCTGGTCCATGTGTTTGGACAAACATGTGCTTGATAGAATACTAAATATTCTTTTATAAGTTATATGTGGCCTGATATTAGATATCCTTCCTCATTATCGTGATATAGTTACTAGGAGCATACATAGATGCCGTAGTATGTTAGAGGCATACCTATGCTATCGTAATATGTTAGGGGCCTGGTACATGCTGCCGTAGTATACTTTGGGGCATTATATATGTTGTCGTGGACTTGTTCGGGTGTGAGGACAATCTCCTTCACTGTCGTTTATGACAAGCTATGAGTGTGGATTGAGTTTGAGACATTTAGGGTCCAATTTGAACAATTCATTGGACTTATTGATCATTATATTATGAAATATTTTCTTGTGCATATCATTACGTGTTTGTGGTATAAATGTATTTTCTAACACTTGTTATAGGGGTATTAAGGCAGCAGGTCGAGGATCTTACTGAGTTATATTTACATATAGCTCTCACTACTTACCTGCATGTCTATGCAGATACTATTGCAGAGGGTGAGATTAGTGGTTAGTGAGCTCTTTCGCGTGGATTCTGCTGCTGAGGTGAGACTTTGCATTGTTCGTGGAGGCTACTGTTATTTAATTATAGTTATGACTTCTTTTCTTGGGGTTTGCATACCCGATAGTTGAACTCATGTAACTCTAATAGATGCTCCATGGTCTTATTGTGGGATTTGGGCTAGAGACATATTAGTTAAGTGATGTTTTCTTTTCATAAATTGATATACAATTTTGGTTGGATAGTGATTTTTTTTTATGAGTGTTGATGAGTTTTGGAGTTGCAAAAGTCTTATCTTGTGCTTAAATGATTTGGTAAGTGTATGGATATTTGGTATGCTCGGTAGGTGGTGTTAGCGGGTGCCAGTCATGTTTAGGGGGTGTTTCAGGATGTGACACGTTGCATATTGCTCTTCCACATTTGTCATTCTGGAAAATTCCCCTTTATGTGCCATGGGAAACAACATGTGCATTTTATGCCTAAAATTCAAGACAAGTTTCATTCGAATTCCTCATAAACTCATCCATACGAATAAAAAGGTACTTCGATGCTTCATTGATTTTCTTAGTTCCCTTTTTCAAAAGTTTTTCCTGTGGAATTTACCCAGAAAATCTTTACTATATCTTGTTTGATATTCTGTTTGTTAATTTGAATTTCTACTTTCCATTTAATTTTCTTTGTTTGCTTCTTAGTTTCAGTATTCCTCAAATCCTTCTTTATAGCCTACGCTTCACTCCTCCCCTAATATATCTCTCTGATTTTACTTGTTTCTTCTTAATTTTCAATGTCAGTAAGCTGTGTAAAGTTCTTATTGATTTCACTAGAACTTTGAAAAGGTGTGCGCTCACTTTCCCTTACTCTTCCCACTTCTCATGCTTACCTATGCATATAAATAGTGCGGGCTATATGATAGAGTTGATGGTCCTAAGATGTTTGATATAATTGATATAAAATTAATGTATATGCAGTTATTTTAAAAATAAAATATAAGAATTTGGTTTGTCAAAATTTACCATGCTCACTTATGTGTTCGATAATTTATTCGAAAAAAGGAAGGAATAGTCATCGGTGATTGAGTACAGTTAGTAATAGGTACCATTTTTTGAGCTAAATTATTAGGTCGTAATTGGCCCTTAGCTATTGTTTGTCGATTCTAGATAGAGCCCAATCAACCTCTCCACCTTAACACTTAAGACCACGAACATCCTTAAGATCAAAATAGTAGAACCCCATCTCAATAAATGCATGAAAATTACATAATACTTGAAGGCTAATAGAAAAAGATTGAATCTTTGAACTTAGTAGAATACCCCATTTCAAGAAATATGAAAATAACACAGAAAACAGAGAGAACTTGAGGGTAAAGGAAACAAAGTAAAGTGACAGCTTACTAAGACCAAAACATGGTAAATTCCATCTGAAGAAAAATATCAAAAAAATAATAATGCAGATAACAGAGAAAACTTAAGGCAAAGTGAAAAGTGGCAGCCTACTTTGAGTGACCAATGATAGCCAATAAAAATACCAAAGATAACATAATTGTGATTATTAGTGTGCTCAATTTCCTTCACTTTTGTTTGTCCCTGTTCTTCGGCTTCCTTTGATTGTTGTCACTTAGTTTCTTCGCTTTACTTTATCCGCTTACATTTCATGCTTCCTTTAGTGATCTACTTAAAGTTTAAAAGGAGCCACTCAGCATAGATTATTGCTCATACTTTTGCAAAAATGGGCGAGTAAAATGAAATATCTACCTTTGGTATAAAAATAAACTAATATGAAACGAAAGAAGTATCTAGAAGTTGAGGCTCACTTACCAAATAAATCAGCCTTAGAAATTAGCCAAACTAGACATTATTAATTAATTATTACCCTTATTTATAAGCCAACAAGGGTTGGGACTAACACAATAATACATAGTTATACTCAAGGAAACATATTGTGTATTGTAAAGTTGTGTTGGATTAAAATTACATCAATTTCTTTGGTCTTTTTCATTTAACACGTGTCATCAAACCACGTGTACCCTCAAGGCCTCACCAACACTCCTCAAAGAGCAAAACTGAGTCTCAGTACTTGGTGGTTTGTGGTTTCTCTTTCTCTTACTTATATTGATTTTTTTGAATCTCTTCATTCCTTATGCTTGCAATTTTAGGGTTGCGTAATTATGAATTTTGGTATGGTTTTTGGGGTTTTATCCTCTACTGGCCTTGATAAATGGATTAAGTTTATTTAGAAATTTTTTAATTTGATAATTGAATCTTGTTGTCCAGGTGTTAACAAAATCCAGCAAATTAGATAAGATGGGTTTGGTATCAAAAGAGATTGATAATCTCTTGGGGTAAGTTCACAATGTTTCTGTTCATACTTTGAATTGCTGGAAACATCAACCTATATTATTTTCCTTTTTAGAATAATAATTTCGCCCTAGTTGGAATCAAGAATGTACTTTTCTACTACTTCATCTAATTGCATGTTATAAATATGTGTTGTTGTTCCATTTGGAAGTCTAAGGTGGGTATGAAATATCTACTTTATATAGTTTACTTTTTGGATTATTTTTTATTTTTGTACAAAGTCCTGCTAAATTGTTTAACAGTTGTATCAATTATAACAAGTCACACTCTCATGTCTCATACTCCAGAAATACAGAAACAAAGAAATTTCACGATCGAACTACCAAAAGAATATAAAAAGGACTATTTCGACTTTAGTACATCATTGGAAACAACGTCTCTATCTCTCAAGGTAAGAGTAAAACTAAGTATATTATTGTTGTAGACTTTAAGTACATCGTTCAAATATTCTTTGATTGTCTTTTATCCTAAGGATTTGTGAATAGTACTATCGTTCTAAAAGGTAAGTAATTTCTTTCTAATAATAAGAACTCTCCTTAAAGTTGTAACTCTCACCAAATTCTTTTCATATTAATTAATGAATTATGTTATTTTCATTTTTTGGAGAGATTGCAGAAGAGGCCAGACACATGGAATATGATAAATAGAACGTCAAGACATTTACAAATTTGTCAGCTCTTCTTTTATTCTTGCCCCGATTTTGTTATTGAAAGTTAATTTATATTTGTTCTATTCAGTGCTGATATCATCCTATGGGAAGCATCTCTGAAAGGTTGCAAGTGAGTCAAATAGAGAAAGAGGATAACATGCAATCTATTACCTCTAGGGTTGATCAGGACACATAAACATGCTCGCTAAGTCTCAAATAGATTTATAGTTAACTAAGATGAGGAGTATGACACCTCAAGAGGCAACGATAGCTATTGCAGAAGCAGAAGTAACCACAATAGATGCTGCACAAGCCTTTGCAGAAGTTGCAATGAAGCACCCCGAAGATGGTAAGATATTTTTATAACATCATACCGGTCCCTTTTTCCTTTATTTCTTTTCCTTGCATCTCCTCACTTTAGTATTTTGAATGCTAAAATGATTTAATGAGAAACGAAATAAATTACCTTAGCTCTTCATCTTTTCATGCTTTTTTCCCCTTCTAATGTAACTTGGTAGAGAAAATGAGATGCATAGGAGAAGATTTTCATTTTAAAAAGATATAGAAAAATTTGCATATTAGCTTAACTAAATCCCACATTGAAGGTATAATATTTTTACTGGATATTCATGCAAACATTACAGAAAAAAAAGACCAGGACACACTTCAGGCTCCTATGGAGATTTCTTTTTGAGATGTGAAAAGACCAGGACATATGTGCACCAATGCTCACGATGTAGTAAAAATGGTATCTTTCATATGAATCTCATACTACATAAAGTACTGAAGAAATGAAAATGAGAGAACTTGAATTGTAGAAATAGACCGTCATCTGACATGACCTCACATGCTTAGATCTAATTAATAAAAATGTTGATGTACAATGGATGAAAATTGAACAATTTATCAGAATGAAAAAGCAATAAAAATAAAGTACCTTATACGACTCTACTTATTTGATCCACACTATTATTGGTATATCGCGACGTCCACACTTACTAATCGTGAATGATCAAAATAAGCTTTTCTTAGTTTGGTAAATTCCCTTTAAAGGATAATCAATTTCTTTTCCAATGAATTGCAGTCAACTCCCTCGAGGAGCTCAACGAGAATTATGCTATTGTTACTGCTAATCAGATAGATGCATTTTCTAATTGGTTTATCATTTTCTCTATTTTTTTGTTCAGGATATCTTTTTGTATCTAACTAGATATAGTGGATTAATAACAAGACAACAATAACATTTTTGTGTTGTTTACTAAATGACATAAAAATTACTTGCTTGTACTATTTTTGGGATCAGTTTCTTGTACTTTATGCATTATTATTTGCAGGTTTCAACACATGACGATCCAAAAACAAGTGTTATCTCTCAAGTGTGGTTGCACTTCTATTTATATGTCAGTGCACACTCATTTTTTAATCTAATTTAGATGTTACTGGGAATATAGTAATGCAATTGTTGCACGTAAATTTAGATGTTACTGGGAATATAGTAATGCAATTGTTGCACATAAATTCTTTTTTCCTTTTTGTTTACACTTCTTGAAAAGCAAATTGATACTTACCACCAAAAAATGAGCAGTGCTTAGTAAAGTAGAAATCATTAGCTGTCAATTGTTCATAGTCAGCAGTGGAAGAGGGCGTATCTTTGATTGCTCAAGTTGCCCATTTTTTGGTTCATTTTCTCTTCAAGAGATATTTCGTAAGTTTGACATACGTATTTCAGCATCAATTGATGAAGATACAAGTCAGTATATTAGTGACAAGGGTTAATCTAGCTGCTACATATATAGGAGAGTCCTAACCATATTCTAACACAGAAGACTAAGCTAGCAATTGTTAGGACTCTAGGAGCTAGCAACTGTTAGGACTCTAGGGGCTATGGTTGTGTATATATACCCTATTCAGTATAACGTAATAGAATAAGAAAATCAGCCACATATTCTTATATCTTGTTTTCTTCAATACTTCTTCATGGTATCATAGCTTAGGCTTAACTAATTATTATCTAGAACACTAGATCCTGAAGCCTGTCTCTCGTAAAAAAAACAGATATGGCCGCATCCTCGAGCTCTAGTTTAGGTCTTTCACCCTCCTCGCTCCATCAACTCATCACCATCTGCCCTATTAAACTAAAACCATCGAATTACCTTGTTTGGAGGACACAAATTCTTCAACTCATGCAAACCTTGAAAGTTACATCCATAATCAAGGACGAAGCCCCATCCGAGACTATCGAAAACGCAAAAGGAGAACCATCCCCTAACCCTAAGTTTGTAGACTGGGAATAACGTGATGTTCTGGTTAGAAGTTGGATCTCCGGTACAATGACAGAAGAGTCGATGTTTTTCATTATAGGGTGCTCAAATGCAAAGCAAATATGGTCATGTCTTGAGGATACCTACCTACAAGCCAGTAAAGACAAGGAATTTCAGTTGAAACAACAACTTCAAACTGTGAATCTTGGAACAAAATCCATAGATGAATATATCAA
This sequence comes from Solanum stenotomum, assembly GCF_019186545.1. Classification (NCBI taxonomy): domain Eukaryota; kingdom Viridiplantae; phylum Streptophyta; class Magnoliopsida; order Solanales; family Solanaceae; genus Solanum; species Solanum stenotomum. The sequence continues at coordinate 23,765,891 of NC_064292.1, forward strand.
GAAATTTAAAGGGATTTGTGATAGTCTCGTGGATATACACAAATCAATGGATGAAGACATCAAAGTAATTAACTTTGCTAGAGGCCTTGGAAACAAATACAAGACCTTTCGCACTGTGATGTTAGGGAAACCACCATACCCTACCTTCAATCAATTTGTGACTGCCCTTAGAGGATTCAAAATGAGGGAAGAAGCAGATGACATTCAACAAACTCATATTGAGTCAACAGTGGCCTTTGCTGCTCAAAAATCACAAGGTCGAGGTCGTGGAAATTACTATCGAGGTAGGGGAAACCAACGAGGAATAGGAAATAGAGGATTCAACAACAACCATCGGCCGTTCGATGCTTCTCAAGATGGGGGTGGAGCTAATCAAACAAGAGATAATTCAAAAGTAAATGCTTGCTAGATTTGTGGAAGAAATAACCATACTGCGCTTTCTTGTTTTTATAGGTGGGATTATTCCTATCAAGCACAACAAGAAGTCCCAAAGGCACTTGCAACAATGAGTTTTAATGATCAATCTGATAATAATTTGTACATGGACTCAGGAGCTACCAATCATATGGTACAAACTACATGTATACTCAAAAACTCGTCTCCCTTTAGAGGATTTGACTCTGTTATGGTAGGAAATGACCATAAACTCAAAATTACACAGATAGGAGACACAAATGTTGGAAGAGACTTGCGTCTTAAAAATGTGCTTGTTGTGCCTAATCTCAAGAAAAATCTTGTTTCCGTTAGTAAGCTTATAATAGACAATGCTTGTTCCTTGACATTTACTGATTGTAACGACTCGGAAAATGATAGAGTGAAACTAGAGCCTCACATGTGAGTTTGGAGTCGAGAACTTAATGAAATGATTATATTTGAATTTGACCCAAAAGTTCTTAAAAATGTGCTTCGGAAGTTACCGGAAACTTGTTTAGCGGTATATTTAAAGATCCATTCCGTTTTTTGAAAATCCGACTTCATATTCTTGTTTAGGGGGTCAAATTGAGTGGGAAATGGGTCTAACCCAAATTTTAGAGCAATCGTATCAAAATCCGAAATTTCCAAGTGAAGCCTTTTTCGAGGGTCTACTTTGGAGGGTCATACCTCCTAGCACACAAATTATTTGGTGGCCAATAATATATCCATGGAAAGCCCTTTGAGTTAGCTATCTAACGCACTTCGTTTCACCTCATTCGGAGTTCGGACGAAGAAGTTATGCCCATTTTTGTAAAGTCCGTCCGGCAGAAAACGCAAATTCCAGTAGCTAAATTACTGTTCATTTACTGTTCATCCGCCTAAAATTTTTTCTAAGTGTTGGACCATTTTTTCCAAATGACATATATTATTTCCTATATAACATTAGTTCATTCCCATCCCTAAAAACATTTCCCTCACTTCTCAAATATTCTCTCCAACTCAAGAAGAAGAAGAAGTGGGAGCTAGGCTTTGGATTCAAGTCTTTCTTCATCAATTTCTTGCAAGATCATAGCAAAGGTATGGTGATCCTTCATCTAGGGTTAGCTTTCACCCTAGAGTCCATTCAAAGTTAGTTTTCAAAGGTTTCAAGTTCTTCAAAACCTAGGG
>NC_064292.1:23769967-23823512 GCF_019186545.1 Solanum stenotomum
TTTTTTTGCATAAACTTTCAAAAATCAATAAGTCGCACAATTACGAATGAGTGTGATAGACTAAGGAGGTGTCTTGGATATAGAACTATAGACCCTATGACTTTAGGAACTAGATTAAAATTATTTAGATGCATGGTGGTTGACCTATACATGGAATATATCAAATTTTAGCGTGAGGTTTTAACATACATACATATATATATATATATATATATTTAGATGATAAATAAAACTATACTAAAAACATATTACTAATATGATTTGGCCAAGTTGCCTACATATTATAAAACTACTATTGAAAAAACATAAACATATTGGGACAAAATCTCCCCATAATCTATATTCTTTTATCTAAGGGTGATATTTCTATGTGGGATAAGTCTTTTGTTGAGTCGAGTTGAAGTCCAATACTTTTCATCAAAATTTCTTGTGGATTTCCGAGAGATCTGGTTGAAAAATGTTGTGCTTGGCTTGTTCTCCGATATTAGGAATTATTCTCCTTCATTAGTAAGTCATGTTTGATTTGAAAAGTGTCTCATTATAGAGAGCTAAACTAACTCTAAAGATTTACAACAACCAAACTTCTTTCGCAATGAAAAAAGACTTTTCACATGCAGGGGAACGAGAGAGGTCTACAAACTGCATCTCATATTAATAATAAACCACTTGCACCTGCTACCATAGGATCAAAGAGCTCTAGATGAGCCAATTTTGTATGGTAATACTTCACGACATCTCAGGCCAACTGTAAAGTAGTTAGCTCCATCTAATTTACAAGCTCAATTGATCATGAACAAGGTCAATGTGGGCAATGCTGCTGGAATCTCATCTGTACATAAAATTGATTGATGGAGGTAAAGTTTGGAAAATTTGGTTGAGCCTGAATAACTTAGTTGGGAAGAATATTTTTGTTATGTTAGTTGGATGGGTGACCTTTGTTTCCTTCAAGCTAATGAACGTACATGTACATATCAATTCTTTTACATTTATTTTGCATAATCTTGGTTATTGTTCTAATTGTGAACAAATACATAAGATGGGCTTCTCATCAAAATAATATTTTATGATTTATAACTTCTGTTGGTGAAATGAGTCATTTCTGGGAGCTCTGCTCTACCAAGGTGCTCTTGGAAGGTTATTCTTTTTTCCTATCAAAGACTGATAATGGTGCAATTTCTTCTTTTCTCCTTTAAACTTTTGGTTGATTGCCTGAGAGAGCTGTAAAACTTTCATTTTCTCCTTCGATTTCTCTAGAATTAAGAATCTATAAATACCTTTAATTGAATAGAACGATGTCGATGAAGGGCAATTTAGGTACTGAATCCTACTTATATTTGGTTCATGTAACAAGTGAGATTTTGAGCCCAAATTTGATCGTGTGACAGGAAATTGACCCAAAAGTCACAAAGATGGCTTAAAAAAGGTTAGTTGACAAAGATGGCTTGAAAAAGGTTAGTTGTGGGGTTCTCAAAGTCATGCATGCATTCATTTAGAGTTTTGTTATTAGTTTTGGAGAGCTTATTGTTTGTTCCCTCTTCTTCCAACGAATTCTTTAGTTTTTCTGTTTTTGATAGTTCCTTATCGCAATTGCTCCTATTGAATACTGTGATTTTTCTATTGATGGTGACTAGTGCTATCTTTCTTCTCTTTATTCATGGATTGTAAGGTGATTCTACAAAGACAAGTGATGACTTTAAGGTGTTTGATAATATGCCAAATCAATTGAATAACATATAATTTCTTACTTACCCACACTTTATCTACAACATACTCTTCTATCAATCCATTATGTATTTTCTACTTGATAGTATTATCAAACTATATGTATGTTCGATTGCAATTTGATGTTGCCAGGCAATTTTTTTTCCACTAAAATAGAATCACATACAATGTAACACTTGTAGAATATATGACAACTACTTTAACGAAATTGAAAATTACTTTCAACAGAAATGTCGACGACTCTTGCAACATTCAGATAAAACACTGTGTTGGCCTGAAGTTGAGATATGGCGAAAACTAAAGTATACTTCAAACTTCTGATCCTCTGTTAGTTAGATGATAGTCAAGGAAGTTAAATATTCACGTAATGTATTTTGTGTGTATATATATATATCTTTACACATAAATTGATTTACTATCATTCTTCTATCATTTTATAGAATATGCTTTCGCGGCTACACAAACAACTGTTTGCACCTCTATCTTGAAGTAGGTGAGTTGGGGGGTATTGGAAAATTTTAACTAATCTAATCTGAATACAAGAATCAACGTCAAGTACATAATTAGATATGATGTAGAAGAAAAAGTTTTTCCACTCCAATTGATTACTTCAAATAGAGGTATGTCTATCTTTGCTAAGTCAGTATCACAATTAATTTAATTTATTTATAACAGTAAATTACATCATCTACAGGTAAGAAATGATTAGAAAAGAATTTACAGAATGGTAATCTATTGTCAAAGGAAGACTCTGCACTATGCAACAAGGTTAGTGAGGCTTACATTCTATTTCTATTTATCCAATTAACTAGACTGCTTACTTGCTTATAAATTTGATACAAATCCTCAATTTGAGGGTGATAGAAATGATGGATGATTATGGTGCATAGTCGAAAATTGATCTTAGAAAATATTTTTTAATTTGCAGATATGATTTATCTATAAATTGAAAAGTTTAAAAGCTCATTGACCCTGACACAAGTGTTGCGATAAAAAAATGAATCATGTTGTAGGTATTATGTGGTAATAGAAATTTCTCCCCTCAAGTTCGCATGTTAGCTTTATATTTCCTATGAATTAAAAAGACTCAATAAAATATGATAAGTGATTTAGATGTTCTATGGGGATATTTAGTAAAACTATGTTCTCTCTTCTTTCGTACGTAATTACCATATGAATAAATATTGTCACCAAAATAATTTTAAATAACCGTTTCTTGAATAATCTGATTGAGTTGAACCAACAGTGTCGATAGATATTAAACTCAAATTTGAAGTTTTTAGCATTCTCTGGTGTCTATATGTCAAGGATAACCACATGTTTTTATGACGAATCTTAATCTTATAAGACAATAACTTAGATTATCTGAAATTTCTGAAGGATATATGAATTTTTGTGTAGTTGATAACATCTTTTGAGTTATTTGTTGATTTTTCTTTTGGGTGGATTTTAGACACAAGATAGCTTCCGAGCTTCTTATTCAACCAAAAAAAAGAGGGCACCTCATATATCTTTTCATGATCTTTTATTCTTGATAGAACTTATAGTAGCACCATTTCTTTTTGTTGGCAACGAGAAGGAAATAATGATTTTTGACTGTTAAATCCTTAATTTGGAAGATGATTACATGACTTGAAAAGGACACAGAATAATAATAAGAAATATTATGGAGCTTTTGTTCCAATTTTTTTATCAATGGGTTTGTGTGTGTGCCTACATCATATTATATGTATCTCCTGACTTAAAGACTACAATTTTTTGATTTGACATTTTATTGCATCTTGATATTAGCTCACATACGATGACTTCAGACATTAAATTTACATACTCTGTATAGAGATGGTAGGATGAAATTGCTGGTAAAATAATAGATTGATTTAGGAGTTGGTGACTAATCATATTGAAAAAATGATGTTAAATTATGGTTTTAAAGACAAAAAAGAGTACTCTTAGTGGTATTTAGTGCGACTTAAATTCAGGTTGGTAAGAGGATAAGGTTCAATGGATCTGATTTCTGTTGGCAAATTAATGGTGATGCAACTTCTCATTCAGAAAATTAGAAGTTTAATTTGATACTTCAGGGGGGAGGGGGTTATACGTTGGTGTTCATATTTTCTAATGCATTTTATTCAATTTCCTTGTGAGATGACACTATATAAGGTCTTGATAAAAAAAAAGTAGTTCTAAAAGAAATAGGAGAGGTAGTTTTCACGTATTTTGTTGATTTTTGAGAATTCTTGAAATAAAAAATTGTGGATGCTAAGCAGAGGAAGACATCAGTATGATGTAACGATTACATGTAAAACTCATGGTGTCACTAATCAACCGAAGATTTAAGACAAACTCTCTAGATACGTAAGTCAGGTGTCTTTAATTTTATGAAAGTAGTGGTCGGTGGCAGAGCAAGAATGTTTACTAAAGGGGTTCGAAATATAATATGTAAACATAGGAACACGTCTAAGGGGGTTTAATATTTACTATATATACAGAAAAATAGCTTATGGGGTTTGGATGAACTCTTTGGACCCTTGCTAGCTTCACCTGAGTGGCTGCTCCTGATCTTTCCTTAATAAGTAATTTTTTATGTATGAGCCTGCATTTTATTTTTATCACTAGTTGGTTAGCATTACACTAACCTTCAAATGTGTTGTGCTTTAAATTTATTCATCTTTTGAACAAGGTTTTAGCTCTGAAGTTAGTAAGTCTAATTTAGGTGACAGGTTCTCTTTAATTTTATTGTATATTCAAACACTTCTAACTTTTGTCATAGATGTTAATTTCAGTGCTTAGTTGTTTGTGCTTCAAATTTGTTTCAGATGTCAAATTTTGAATATAGTTTTGATGTTGCTTTGGTGAAAAAAAGGAAAGAATGGGTGGATTCATCAACTTCAAGTTTGTAACACCCGTTAAGCTAGAACTACGAAAGTGCAGAAAATCTAGAGCTACAGGTGCCACCTACGGACCGTAGGGTGACCCACGGTCCATGTTGGTGGTCCGTGGATGGTCACCTGCAATCCCTCCTCAGAACCAGCGTAGAAATTTTCTAAGTGTCAACCCACGGTTGGACCTAAGGTCCTTAGGTCAGACCACGGTCCGTGGTCCGGGTCCGTAGGTTAGACCCCTAGGATCATCCTTCAGTCACGACTGACGATTCACCAGCACGGACCGTCAGTCCATCGACGGTCCGTCGGTGACCCCGACAACAGCTAAGTTGAGGGTTTTTTGGTATTTTCCTATTTTGTTGGACCCCTAAACTACGTCGTTTAATCCCTAAAGTACGTAGTTTTGGTTAGTTTTAGCCTAGAAACATAACTAGAACTTACCTAAGTCAAAATTTTCATCATAACTTAGAAATACTAGAGCGTAAGAGGAGATAGAAGTCAAGAACCCTAGTTCAAGAATGCAACAAGATTCCATCAGTTCTAGCCCCGAAATCGAAAGATTTCTCCGTGGAATTCATCACTAGGTATGTTGGATTTCACTAGTGGATTCCTTTCGCCCATTAGGTCCCTAGATTCAGTCAAATTTTTGATTTCCTTATGATAACTAGACCTAGGGTTTCTAGAACTTCAGCAGATTATCATGAACTAGTTATTTAAATGTTCTAAATCAGATAATCATGTTATTACTTTGTTTCTTACATGAATTTCAAAACTCTAGCTATGTAGTTCTTTCGTTCTTAAATTAGGCATGCTAGGTCAGATATTTCAGTTATTACAGATATACATGCCTCAGTTTTTGAATATGTCATTTTTAGTTTAATAATGTTGCATTCTCAGTTTGCATGTCAGTTTTGAGCTATCCAGTATATTACAGTAATTCAGCCATAATGTGTTAATCACTTAATCTTTTGGGAGTAGCATAAAACCGAGTTGGACTAGGGTCAGTAACCCGTATAGTCCCAGAACTACGAGCCACGTAGGTTGTAAGTCCCCTCCATGGACATCATTTAGTGATCACGCTAGTTATTCCTCTGTACCTGTGGCAGGGTATATTGGGTCCTCTCAATGAGACGTATACATCAGACTCCACATTTAGCTCATGTGGTTTTATTGTCGGTTATTAGTAGCTCCCATAGTTCAGTCAGACTCTATTGCATTGACCACATTTACAGTACAGTCAATTTTCAGTCTCAGCATGTTATAAATTTGGTCATTGCATTTAGCTAGCTCAATATTTAGTATTTCTATTTATCATGTTCAGATTATATCCTTGCTTTATTGCTTGTTCAGTTATATGTTTATTTCAGCTTTACTCTATCCTGTATGCTCAGTACCTTTCAAGTACTGACGCATACTCTGCGTTATATCTTCTCGTGATGTAGGTCCAGGTTTTCAGCCTCTAGAACACACATAGATCAGTTTCTGATCTCCAGCTCAGCGGCATCAGTGGTGAGTCCTCATTTTCCGAAGACAATAATCATGTTATCATTTCAGTTCTTCAATCTTAGTTTCAGTTTTGCTTGATTTAGCTGGGCATGTCCCAGCACTTCTAGTCAGTTAGATGCCACTTTTAGACATAGTTAGATTCGGCTTAGTATTTGAGTTTGATATTTCATTTGTTATTGAACTCTTCTCAGATTTCATATATTCAATTTTAGGATGGGTATTCCCCATCACTTTCATTTTCATGATATTTAGCTTCTGCATCAGTTTTGTTGTCATAGTATGTTTATGTTATGCCAGCAGGGTTAGCTTGCGGTCACTCGTGATCCTATGTTCCGTGTCCGCATCTCGGGGGTAGCTCGAGGCATGACAAACTTGGTATCAAAGCATTAGGTTCAAGAGTCCTAGGATGTCTGAAAGACCGGACTAGGTAGAGTCCTTTTCATGGGTATGAAAGTGCGCACCACATCTAATGAGAGGGAAACTACAAAGTGTTTTAGGTATAATTTTCACTTTCTTGTTACTCTTATCGTGCGTAAGGTATAATCTAATTTTGTTCTAACTCGACGTTCTACGTTTTAGATCATGCCTCCTCGTAAAGCTAACACCAGGAATGCAAACTCGGCACCTCTAGTCCCAGATCAGGAAGTTTCGAATGTTGAATTTCAGAACGCCATTCAGATGTTGGCTTAGAGTGTGGTCATCCAGAACAATCAGTGGGTTCCAGTTCCTACGAATGCTAGTGGTAGATCAGTGGCAGCCAGGGTTTGTGATTTTGTTAGGATGAATCCGCCTTAGTTCTTAGGATCACATATTGGTGAGGATCCCCAAAACTTCATAAATGAGGTCAAGAAGATCTTTGTAGTGATGCAGGTAATTGGGAATGATCGAGTTGAGTTGGCATCTTACCAGCTTAAGGATGTGGCTCATATATTGTATACTCAGTGGAAAGAGAACAAGGGTACATATGCCCCTCTTATCACTTGGGAATACTTTAGTGAGACTTTTCTGGACAGGTTCTTTCCAAGAGAGTTAAGAGAGGTAAAAACTCAGGAATTCATGAACTTGAGGCAAGGTAGCATAGCATGATTGTCCAAGAGTATGGGATCAAGTTTACCTAACTATCCAGGTATGCTCCTCACATGGTTGCGGACTCCAGGGCCCAGATGAATAAGTTTTTGTATGGAGTGTCGGACTTGGTGAAAACAAAGTGTAGGAATGCTATATTGCTGGAAAACATGAATATCTCTAGGCTCATGGCTCATGCTTATTAGTTTGAGGGAGATAAGCTTAGGGAACAGTCTAAGGAGAACAAGAAGGCTGGGACTGGAAACTATGAGTATTCTCAACAGAAGTCGGGTGGTGGAAATCGCTCGCAGGGTCAGCATAAATCTTTAGCCCCAACCCCCTCATCAACTAGTGTTCCATCCTCCAAGTTCAGACATGATCAGAAAGGTAAGGCATCATGCTCTAAGTCTCAGGAAAGTGTTTCAGGTACCAAAACATACCCAACTTGTCCCAAGTATGGTAAGAACCATCCTGGTGAATGCCTCTCAGGACATGAATGATGCTTTGGATGTGGTCAATCTGGTCATAGGTTGAGGGATTGTCCTTCTAAATAGGGTCAATGAGTCAATAATGGTAGAGCTTAGTCTACAAATTCAGTAGCACCAGCAAGTTGCCCGACTCAACAGGGTAACTCATATGGTACATGTGGCGGTCAGTGCCAGAACAAGTTGTATGCTCTTTAAGCTGGCCAGGATCAGGAAGGCTCTCCTGATGTAGTCACTGGTACATTACGAGTCTTTAATCTCGATGTTTATGCTTTGTTAGATCCAGGGGCAACTCTTTCCTTTGTTACTCCTTTTATAGCAGTAAACTTTGATGTTAGTCCAAAAACTCTCTCAGAACCCTTCTCAGTCTTTACTCCAGTCGATGACCAAGTTATAGCTAGACGGGTATACATAAATTGCCCTGTCACATTCTCTCATAAACTCACCTTAGCAGATCTTGTAGAGTTAGAAATGGTAGACTTCGATGTCATTCTAGGCATGAATTGGTTACATTCCTGCTATGCCTCAGTCGATTGTAGAACTAGGATTGTTCGTTTTTAGTTTCCAGATGAACCAATCTTTGAATGGAAGGGTAAGCGCCTAGGGGTCAATTCATTTCTTACATTAAGGCCAAGAAGAAGATTTCTAAGGGTTATCTCTATTATCTAGTTCGGGTTAAAGATTTTAGCTTTGAAACCCCAACTCTTGAGTCAGTTCCAGTAGTTAAGGAGTTTCCAGAAGTGTTTCCAGAAGATCTTTCCGGAGTTCCTCCCGAAAGGGAAATTGACTTTGGAATTGATCTCCTTCGAGATACCCACCTATTTCGATTCCTCTTTACAGAATGGCTCCAACTGAGCTTAAGGAATTGAAAAAGACCTTCTAGATAAGGGTTTCATCAGACCTAGTATTTTTCCATGGGGTGCACCAGTGTTGTTTGTGAAAAAGAAAGATGGTTCACTCAGGATGTGCATTGACTATAGACAGTTGAACAAAGACACAATCAAGAACAAGTACCCTATCCCAGGATTGATGACTTGTTTGACCGACTTCAGGGTGCTAGTCATTTCTCTAAGATAGACCTCAGATCTGGTTATCATTAGCTCACAGTCAGAGATAGTGACATCCCGAAGACAACCTTCAGAACTCGGTATGGTCATTATGAATTTGTAGTTATGTCATTTGGACTAACCAATGCTCCTGCAACTTTCAAGGATCTGATGAACAGAGTGTTCAAGCAGTACTTGGATTTGTTCGTTATCGTCTTTATTGATGATATCCTCATTTACTCTAGAAATGCGGAAGAACATGCGAGTCATTTGAGGGTTGTTCTGCAGACTATCAAGGATCGTCAGTCATTCGCTAAGTTTAGCAAATGTGAGTTTTAGGTGCAAGTTGTTGCTTTCCTTGGTCACATTGTGTCTAGCGAAGGGATCCGAGTGGATTCACATAAAATAGAAGCAGTGAAATAATTCCCCAGACCTACCTCTCCTACAGATATCAGAATTTATTTGGGTCTAACGGGTTATTAAAGAATATTTGTGAAAGGATTTTTGTCCATTGCCTCTCCATTGACTATGCTGACTCAGAAGAAGGGTAAGTTTCAGTGGTTAAATGATTGTGAGAATAACTTAACAGAGCTGAAAAATAGGTTGACTACAACTCCTGTTTGGACTCTACCTGAGGGCTTAGATGATTATATGATCTATTGTGATGCATCTAGAGTCGGCCTAGGTTGTGTGTTGATGCAACGAGATAAGGTTATAGCTTATGCTTCTAGACATCTTAAGGTGCATGAGAAGAACTATCCAACTCATGACCTTGAGCTTGCAATAGTGGTGTTTGCACTTAAGATCTGGAGACATTACTTGTATGGTGTTCACGTAGATGTGTTCACAGACCATAAGAGCCTTCAATATGTGTTCACCCAGAAAAAGTTGAATCTTTGACAGAGGAGATGGCTTGAGTTCCTCAAGGACTATGACATGAGTATGCATTACCATCCTGGCAAGGCCAACGTAGTAGCAGATGCTCTTAGCAGACTATCTATGGGTAGTGCAGCACATGTTGAGGAAGAAAGAGAAGGACTAGTGAATGATGTTCACATGCTTGCTCGCTTGGGAGTTCGCCTTATGAGCATATCATATAGTGGTGTAGCAATTCAGAATGAGTCAGAATCTTCATTGGTAGGGAAGGTTAAAGAAAAACAAGACAGTGATTCGATATTGCTTCAACTAAAGGGTGCAGTCCACCAACAGGGGGTTGAGGTTTTCTCCCAAGGGGGAGATGGTGTACTTCGATATCAGGGTTAATTGTATATTCCTAAGGTGGGTGAGTTGAGACAACATATACTTGCAGAAGCCCATAACTCCAGATATTCTATTCATCCAGGCGCCACTAAGATGTGCCGTGATCTGCGGAAAGTCTTTTGGTGGAATGGTATGAAGAGGGATAAGCAGATTTTGTGGTTAAGTGCCCCAATTGTTAGCAAGTGAGGGTAGACATCAGAAACCAAGGGGTATGACTCAAGATATCAACATTCCTACTTGGAAGTGGGAAGTGATCAACATGGATTTCATTACAGGATTACCTCGTACTCGCAGACAACATGACTCCATTTGGGTGATAATTGACAGTTACTAAGTCTACTCGCTTTTTGGAGGTTAAGACTACAGATTCGGTGGAGGACTACGCCCGAATTTACATTAATGAGATAGTAAGGTTGCATGGGGTTCCTTTGTCTATCATCTCAGGTAGAGGTCCTTAGTTTACCTCTCATTTCTGGAAGTCATTTCAGAAAGGTCTTGGTACTCAGGTTAACCTTAGCACAAACTTTTATTCACAGACCTATGGTCAGGCAAAGCGTACCATTCAGAACTTAGAGGATATGTTGAGAGCTTGTGTGATTGACTTCAAAGGTAGTTGGGATGATCACCTCTCTCTTATAGAGTTCGCCTACAATAATAGCTACCATTCCAGCATTTAGATGGCCCATTATGAGGCATTGTATGGGCGTAGATGCAGATCTCCTGTTTGTTGGTTTGAGGTTGGTGAAGCTGCCTTGATTGGGCCAGATTCAGTCCATGCTGCTATGGAGAAAGTGCAACTCATTAGAGATAGACTTAAAATAGGCCAGAGTCGCCAGAAGTCTTATGCAAATGTAAGGAGAAAAGAACTACAGTTCCAAGTTGATGAGTGAGTTTTCCTTAAAGTGTCACCCATGAAGGGGGTGATGAGATTTGGCAAGAAAGGGAGGCTCAGTCCTATATATGTAGGCCCTTACAAGATTCTAAAAAAGATTGGTAAAGTGGCTTATGCGTTAGAGTTGCCAGCAAAACTAGAAGTAGTGCATCCGGTTTTTCACATTTCACTTTTGAAGGGGTGTGTGGATGATCCAACATCCATACACTACAACAAATTCGATTATCAGGGACAAATAATTTCGTCATTTATAAATCATATTTCGTCACTAAAAATTTTGTGAGACGAAAAATAATTCGTCAATCAGTCGTCACTAAATTTGTGTCGCTAAAAGTATACAAAGACGATTTAGTGCTTTGTCGCTAAAAGTATTATATTAACTACAAAAAGAAAAATTATCCCCAAATGCTTAAACATTTGTGACAAATTTATTTGTCGTAAAAAGTATATTTTTTGTAGTTAATAGTATGCTTTGTCACTAAAAAGGTTATCACTACCGACAAAATTATATCGTCGCTAATTATTTTACTTCAATCAGTGACGACATCAATTGTCTCTAAAGTTATATGTATTTCGTAGTTGAACAAAATCTAATTTTGTCACTAATGACTATATTTTATATACCAAAAATTATTTTGTTATTAAATGTATTAATTAGGGACGGATTTATTATTATAAAAAAGGTTAATCTTCCTATTATCCTCCCATCTCAATTTATTTTAAACTCCTCCCTAGGAGCTCCCACATTATGCTTTTTTGGGGATTCGAACTCATAACATTAAGGTTGAAAGTGAGGAGTGCTTACCATCCAATCAACTCTCTCTTGTCTCTTATTTTTATTTTATTTTGAACTTCATTCACTTCTTTCAAATTTAACTTATGTAGATATAATATATTATATGATTATTTATACACATACACAAGTGCATGAAATTTACCACCCACAATTCATTCAAATGTAGATTATATTTTAATTAAACTGTATATTTTTTAACATATATTTAAATAGATTAAGTATGATTCTGTCATTTTATTTAGTTATTTTTATAAATTTTAAAAATTATTTAGTACAATTATAATTTTATATAAAATTAAACTTTTGATTTTATTAAAAAAAATGAATAATCGGTTCAATTCGATCAGTAAATCAATTGTTTTAAAAAACATCGATACCCATAACTATAGTACTTCATCATAATATATTTGAAATCCTAGTTGGTTTATTTCTTTCAGTTGTCCTTTCATTTTTTAGTTTATTTCGATTTTCACAATGATGGAAAAAGTTAATAGAAATTCATGAAATATTTCGCACCTTTGCAAAGTCTAAGTTTCTAAGTTGTTGTTATCTCTGTACAGTTGATCTACGTACGAATATGGAATTACTATTAAATATGTACATATTTTTAGAAAGAAGCAAATAGATTGACTTAGTCTATGCAGTTTACCAATCATAAATCAATAGACACGCACAAAAATTAGCACCAAGACTTGATAAATTATATTTTCTATTGTCTTTATTGATGAAAGTGTATCAAATAAAAAACAAAAGTGTTAAACCAATACATATTAGTGATCTAGTGGTAGAACCGTACCCCACTCACGGTACTTATAACCTGAATTGTATTTTTGAAATGATGCATTTTAAATTTGTGTAATTTAGGAAAATTGATGAATTGAACTTTTTCAATTTTACAAAATGGACCGAATTCGTTGGTTTTAATATTTTTCCTCGCCAATTAAAGAAAGGACTCTGTCTATTTCTTATGAAGCACTTATATTATTCTTTTTGTAAGTTGTCACTTGTAATTATGAACAATTGTAGCAAAAAAATGTATTTAGCTATGAATTTTTTTCGTAGCAAATAGTTGAATTATTCGCTTCAAATTTTAAGTCGTCGCTATTTAACACTTTACATATTTTCTGACAATTTTTTTGTTGTCACTAAATCACAGATTGATTAGAGACGATAAAATCTTTGTCACCAATTATTTATACTATTAGTGACGAAAATAAATATCATAATTAAATCTAAATTCTTATAGCTAAAACTTATAATATATAACTACGAACTCAAATTTGTTGATATTGTAACAACATATTTTTTAGATGAAACTTTTTTGGGTCCAAAAATAAATAAATTTTAAGACAAAAAATAATTTGTCATGAATTAGATACATTATTAGTGATGAAATAATGTGTCACCGATAACTTTAAATTCATGACTAATACTACTTAACAAATGGCGCCAATTAATTTTTTGGTGGGAAATTTTAGTGGACGAAACTTTGTTACGGATTTTTATGTTTCGTCACTAAAAGTATGTGTCTCATATATTTAAGCACGAAAAGTAAATTTTGTCAATAAAAGCGAACAATTAGTGACGAATTTGATGTCGTAGGTAATAATTTCGTTGCTATATATCATATTTGTTGTAGTGATAGTGCCATTAGAGAGTGTGGCCGTGAAAGATAGTCTCTCATATGAGGATGTACCAGTTGAGATTCTCAATCATCAGGTTAGAAGGGTGAGAAACAAATAAGTCGCTTCAATCAAGGTTTTATGGAGGAGTCTGTCCGTAGAGGGAGCTATTTGAGAAGTAGAAGCAGCCATGAAGTCCAGGTATCCTCACCTCTTTCCTTGCTATTCCATTCCAGCTTGAGGTAATAGTTCCTCTTTAGTTTTTCAGTCATTTATGCGCAAACTTAGTCTTAGTATCATGTTCCTTCAATTTGTCCTTGTATTTTCAGCGTATTTGCATGTTCTTGGAACTCAGTTCAGTCAGAAATCAACTTTTCAGTGTTTAGTGGTAGGGTTTGTAACTCTTTCCCTCCATTCCATCTAGTTTAGTCTTCATTCGAGGACGAATGATCCCAAGGGAGATATAATGTAACACCTTGTATGTTAGAACTACGAAAGTGCAAAAAGTCTGGAGCTACAGGTGCCACCTATGGACGTCACCCACGGACCGTAGGGTGACCCATGGTCCGTGCGGGTGGTCCGTAGTTGGTCACCTGCAATCCCTCCTCAGAACCAGCCCAAAAATTGGCTATGCGTTGACCCACGACTGGACCTACGGTCCGTAGGTCAGACCCCCCAGGATCAATCTTTAGTCACGACTGACAGTTCACCAACACGGAATGTCAGTCCATCGACGGTCCTTGATGCCG
The DNA here is from genome assembly GCF_019186545.1 of Solanum stenotomum. NCBI lineage: Eukaryota > Viridiplantae > Streptophyta > Magnoliopsida > Solanales > Solanaceae > Solanum > Solanum stenotomum. The sequence continues at coordinate 23,783,993 of NC_064292.1, forward strand.
TCAGTCGGTGGCCCCGACAACAGTTAAGTCGGGGGTCTTTTGGTCTTTTCCTATTTTGTTGGACCCCTAAACTACGTCGTTTAATCCCTAAACTACGTGGTTTTGGTTAGTTTTAGCCTAGAAACATAACTAGAACTTACTTAAGTCAAATCTTTCATCAGAACTTAGAAAAATTAGAGCGTAAGAGGAGATAGAAGTCAAGAGCCCTAGTTCAAGAACGCAACAAGATTCCATTAATGGGTTCATCACTAGGTATGTGGGATTTCACTAGTGGGTTCCTTTCCCTCATTAGGTCCCTAGAATTCAGTCAGATTCTTGATTCCCTTATGATAACTAGACCTAGGGTTTCTAGAACTGCAGCAGATTATCATGAACTAGTTATTTAAATGTTCTAAATCAGATTATGATGTTATTACTTCGTTTCTTGCATGAATTTCAAAACCCTAGCTATGTAGTTCTTTAGTTCTTGAATTACACATACTAGGTCAGATATTTCAGTTATACATGCCTCAGTTTTTGAATGTGTCATTATCAGTTTAATAATGTTGCATTCTCAGTTTGCATGTCAGTTTTGAGCTATCCAGTATATTATAGTAATTTAGTCGTAATGTGTTAATCACTTAATCTATTGGGAGTAGAATAATACCGAGTTGGACTAGGGTCAGTCACCCGTATAGTCCTAGAACTACGAGCCATGTAGGTTGTAAGTCCCCTCCGTGGGCTTCATTTAGTGATCACGCCAGTCATGCCTCTATACCTGTGGCAGGGTATATTGGGTCCTCTCGATAGGGCGTATACACCGAACTCCACATTTAGCTCATGTGGTTTTATTATCGGTTATTAGTAGCTCCCACAGTTCAGTCAGACTCTATTGCATTGACCACATTTACAGTACAGTCAGTATTCAGTCTCAACATATTATAAATTTGGTCATTGCATTCAGTTAGCTCAGTAGTCAGTATTTATATATCATGTTCAGATTATATCCTTGCTTTATTGCTTGTTCAGTTATATGTTTATTTCAGCTTTGCTCTATCCTGCATGCTCAGTACCTTTCAAGTACTGACACATACTCTGCGCTACATCTTCTCGTGATATAGGTTCAGGTTCTCTGCCTCCAGAACACATATAGATCGGTTCCAGATCTCCAGCTCAGCAACATCAGTGGTGAGTCCTCATTCTCCGAGGACAACAATCATGTTATCATTTCAATTCTTCAGTCTTAGTTTCAGTTTTGCTAGATTTTGCTGGGGCATGTCCCAACACTTCTAGTCAGTTAGAGGCCACTTTCAAACATAGTTAGATTCAACTTAGTATTTGAGTTTGATATTTCATTTGTTATTGAACTCTTCTCAGATTTCATATATTCAGTTTTAGGATGGGTATTCCCCATCACTTTCATTTTCATGATATTTAGCTTCCGCATCAGTTTTGTTATCATAGTATGCTTATGTTATGCCAGAAGGGTTAGCTTGGGGTCACTTGTGATCCTAGGTTCCGTGTCCGCGTCTCGAGGATAGCTCGATGCATGACAAAGTTAATATGTATGTGATTAGTTTGTTGATTGATTTTCTTTTCTTATCATGTCTTATTTTGCTTGAGTTGCCATGTTTTCTTTGTAGATTATTAAACATCTGTAAGAGTCATTCCGAAACAAATCTTTGCTCAAGTATCTTCAGGCAAAAACGTCAAAAGTAATTGATAACTGACTTTTTCTAACATGAAAGGGGCCTGGAATAATTTATTAGTAAGGTATAAGATCTGATTGACTACTATATTCTCTCTCTCTCCATTTATTTAAGAGATCATATGGATAGACAATTAAAAGATTTGGAGTTCCTATGAATTGTGAAAGCTCAAGACTCGAGCAGGGAAGATGATGGGTGAAATAACGTTAATCTCTATTTTGGGTGAAATAATTCTGAGTATGACATAGCTTAGTCAAATCCTCTTGAAGACACGTTCATTAATAATCTCTCCATTGTAGCATTATGTGTATTGACTGTGCACATTATGAGATTTAGTGTCAATATGTATTATATTTTGATAACGTTACTGTCAATGCATTATTCTAATTCTAATCTTTTGATGTATGCATTTCTCAATAATTTGCAGAAACAAGAAATTGCAATCTTTGCACTGAAAAGTACACATATACAAAGATTTGAAGAGTTGATACTAATAGATTTCAAAAGCAAAGGATAGTCCTAATAACTTCTTAAGCACCCTCCTTTTCGCTTTCCTTGAAATTGTGGTCTATATAGTTGAATGAATAATTTATACATAATAAACGTCCTATGTTGGGCCCGTACTTGAACACGGGCCTTTCCCCTCTATCAAAAGTGAACATCATTACTTGAGACAACTCTAGCTATATTCCTTGAGCTTTAAGTCACCTTCTTCCTCCATCTTCCTTACTTTGATGCCACACCAATATAACTGGACTACCTACAATGCTTTCTTACCAATATAATTTCAAATCATTGGAAACTTTTCTATGTTTAACCATTTGATATTTGAAATTTATTTGCTTGAATAATTTAGATTCACGCCAAATAAATTTATTAAGAAGATAAAATACACTTTACTCACTCTGTTCCTATTTATATGTCACCATTTTAAATTTTACGTCTCATAAGAAACTATGTGAGTATTCTTTATATTTTTCTTGTCACGTAGGTCTATTGAGATATTTTTTAGTATCAATATGATAATTATACTTTTGTAATTATTATATTTGTACTACATGTTTCACACTGCTTTATGTCTACGTTGAGTAGAGTGTCACTACTCTTACAAATTCCTTAGATTTTTAAAGGACTCTTATATCCTTATCCTTATTATAAATGTGGGTCTTTCAGACGACGAGAAGGGCATGTTAGTCATTTACCTTTTCACAATCCTAACATTCTTCGCCTGTTACCTTTCCTTGGCTTCCACGTATTTAAGACCCAAAAAAAGATCCATGTGGTGCCCTTCGGGCTTACCACCTGCTGCTAAAAAAAATCTGAAAAAGAATCCAAAAAGTCCCTAACATTTACCTCTCATTTCGGTAATTTGCAAGTTTTCTATTGAGAACAAGAAAAAAAAAGTGTGCCTTTCATGACTTTAGTTGACATCTGTGGCCTCAAACTTTGATTGTGTATAAGTAGACACTTAAATTTGTATGAATTAAATAAATATATATATTTATCTTATGTGACGTCCTGCATAACGTCTTACGCGTATTATTGCCACGTATGATATATATGACTACTTGTTATGAGTTTGTGTTGTTAGATATTTTAACCAAAATTTGACTTCGATCAATATTTTTGATAAACATTCCTAGATAAGAATTCACATAACATGGCTAGCTTTGAAAGATCCTTTATTGTTTATAGGATGGTGATTTGGATTTCGAGACTTTGAATTTGAGTTTGTGTTGTTAGGTATTTTAAAAGGACACGTTAGTCATTTACCTTTTCACAATCCTATCTAACATTCTTTGCCTATAACCTTTCCTCGGCTTCCACATATTTAAGACCCAAAAAAAGATCCACGTGGCTTACAACCTACTGCTGCTAAAAGAAATCTGAAAAAGAATCCAAAAGGTACCTAACATTTACCTCTCATTTTGGTACTTTGCAAGTCTTGTGTCAAGAACAAGAAAAAAGTGTGGTTCCTTTCTGTGAAATCTATTCCTCTTGATCTGGTTTGATCTTCTTTTTCTTCATTTCTTTGCTTTCCATTTTTTTGTTACTAAATCTTGCTTTATTTTTTACTTTTTCTGATATTTTCTAGTATGGAAGGAACATTAGACCCAATTTTTTTACGAAACTAGGAAACACATGCATGATTCAAAAAATCGAACAGATTATTTGTTAAGGTTCAAAAGAAATATTCGGTTTGCGATACTATTTTTCTGTGATTGTTTTAACACATTCTTCTGGTGGATTTGCTTCAAGTTGCATTCCCTTCCCATAGTAGCAGAGCTTTCTCTTCGGAATTTCTGATTTTGAATCCATTTTTGCTGATAGATTTTGGTTCTAAACTTTGATATTGAAGACATGTGGAGATTCTTTAAAGTGAAATTTTCTTGAACAGGAACTTTGATTTTAACAGCTAATATTTCCACTTTTACTATCACATAATTATTTTTGGTGTTGTGCGATTTTCTAAATAGTGTTAGCCATATATTACTAAAAAAAAAAAAGCTTTAAAAAGACTGCAAGGTTAAACTATATAAACGTTGGAGATTTTCAGTCCTTTTTTGTGTTCAACTTTGGCATAACGCAACTTTAGCACGTACTGGATCAAGGTGCCTCATGGTCATACATCAATCACTCAACTATATCTTAAAATTTTTGAAATCCAATGTTAAATCGGGGACTTTTATATGTGAAAAACTTCTCAAGTCATTATGAAAGAGTCGAGAAGGCTTGGACTTGGGGAACCAAACACAAACTGTTTGAAAAATTATATGCACATCGAAAACATATCAGAATCATACAACTTACATGAATAATAGACAACATATAGTTTATGCTACAACAAGTACACTCATGTTAGACCATATACACTTTTTGAAATTTAATTCAAGAATTACCTTTTGAAGCCTGAGCAGATAGATACCTTCAAGCGAATCCACAAGCTAATCGACAAGCTAGAACTTTCAAGCGAATCCATAAGCTAGTCCACAAATTGGACCACAATTCTGCGGTCTTCTACAGTGATTCTAAGTTCACTTTTGAACTCTCTTAATACTTGGGTGGGCAAGTATTTTCTATAAAAGTTATCTTCTTTCAAGGGTTAGAAAAATCCCTATTTATAGAGATTTCTTCCTAGTCCAAGGAGAAGGAATACCATGTATTTTCTATGTACATCTCCCTTTCTTTAGAATATAAAAAGTCATGTCCTGCTCCCTTTCCTTAGAATAGAAAAAGTGATATACTTCTCCTAGCCTTAGAATAGAGAAAGACACATACTTCTCACTTTCCTTAGAATAGAGAAAGACACATACTTTTCCCTTTTTCCTTTAGAATAGACTCTGAGTTCTAGTTAAATATGAGCACGGTAGCGACCATAGAATTAATTACTGAGGCTTTCTATTATAGAAATAATTTCAAATAATTAATTTGAATTATTCTTACCATAATAAATTACAAATCATTCCACTAGAAATTCGTAATTGCACTCCTCTATTTATATTTCGAAATTTCTCATTAAACACATATGTAATTCCCCATGTTAAGATTACAGATATTAATCAATAAGTTAAATTATTGATGAACTTAATTCAATGATCAATTTCCTTTAGAGCATTACTTAACTTATTCATGTGTCGGATTCATAAATCCACTTGTAAGGTTTGACACGATGAAAACTTTTAAGCTTCTCAAAAAGACAAATTATCAATCTCTATATCGAGACATGGATTTCGTCAATTAACTTATTATTTCACCAATATATATATTATCATCGTCCAATCTACCAGGTATATTGACCCATCTTAAAATCTCACCTTTTAATAAATCGAAACGATAATTAACATATACGGATCATAATAGTTATATCAGGATTAAGAATATAAGTACATTTAATAATTTAGAGAATATGCTTTTGTCAGGCAGCCTAAAGAAAATATCTCTACTCGATCCCGTTCAATACATACAAAATGCATTAGCACAAGAAATTGGAACTATACCATTCCCATAACCAAGATAAACTACATATAATCTTGTGCTCCAATCGTACCGATGGCATGTCCAATTCCCATCTTAGATTGTGAACAAATAACTTTATAGTTATAAGAACCGATGATTTAATCCTCTGTGTATAAGCTTAAACTCTATACACTAAATCATCTACTAGATAAGTAAACACACACCATAAACGACTATATGATCTATTAAAAATGAATAAATAATTATTCTATAATAAATACTATATCTAAACACATGGTTAATAGTATATATTCCATCAATCTCGCACTTAGACTTTTAACCATCACGATTGTTAGAATGTACTATATCTAAATGCATGGTTAATAGTATATACCCTAACAATGTCCTACTAAGATATTTATTCTTGAAAATTGTTAAAGTACTATTTCTAAACACATGATTAATAGTATATACCCTAACAATCTCCCACTTAGACTGTTAACAATGCATTTACAATTTTCACATATATTTCTTTTATATTTCTTATCAAAAGGATATTACCAAGTTGTGTTCTTGAGTCTTAATATTTTCCTCAAAATATTTTGGTATTGAAATGTTAATAACTTTTTCATGTAGTGTTCTTTAATTTGCCCAACATCACTCCCACTACTTAAGATAGTAGTTTTCTTATGTCTAGTAACATTTCTCCCATTACTTAAATGCAATGGAACGTCAATTCTCACATAGATGTTCTTGAGCGACTAAATTTACAACTGACTCATTAGTTATTTCTTTGTTCAGTTCCCGTAAAACTAATTTACTTTTAGGAAAATAGATTACTAAATAGTCCTTTTTTAGAAATCTGAGACAGTTGCTTTATTTTCTTTAGGATAATGAAATAAACCTTCTTTCATTCTTTTTGAATATCCAATTAACACACACATTGCATTCCTGATTTGAAAGGAATTGAATTCAAATGCGATATGTAGTTCTTAGAACATATCCCAAAAGAAACAAAACAACAACGAAATAAGCCAATCATTAATCTTATCATCTTCATAAGAATCTATTTCTTTTCTCTTTTACACGAATCTATTATAGAGTGTCTGGTGTAGACAATTGAAATGCAATTATTCTATCAGATAAGTGACTCATCAGCCCTGCAGATAGGTATACATCACTACAATCAGATTGAAGTGACTTTATATATTTTACATGATGCTATTTTCATTTGTCTTAAAATATTTTGAGTTTATCAAGACATTCAGACTTACAAAACGTCAAAAATATAAATTCATATCATGAGTAGCCTTCTAAAAATTCACCTCTTGCCTGAGTGATCATTTACCGCACAAATCAGAATAGATTTATTCTAACTTATCACTACCTTTATTTCCTTTTTAAGAGGGAAATGTCTCTTAGTCATTTTTCTTTCTAAATATGACTCGCATGTTGGTAGTGACTTCACTTTCAATGAACCATGATGTCCATTCTTTAACCAACTTCAAAGTTCTATTCAGAATAAATGGTGCAGACGCTAGCGTACAGATAAGTTTCATTCAATTTAAAAGATTTTTTCTCTTATGAGATAGATTAATATTCAATTCATTTATGCATCAATATACAATAAGAAATAACATATTTATCAAACTCAAAAGAGTTACAAGAAAAATACATTGATTGTCCATCTCTTATTTAGCTAGAAGCTGAAAATAATTTCATCTAACATGAACATATATAATGCAATTTTTTTGAATTAATATATTATCTCTATCGAAATAAATACTTGAGTAGTATTAAGTGAGTCCGTAATGTCTATTGAGAATTTGAGATATAATATATTAAATAGATCATAATATGTCGAATAATCCTAAATAATAAAATTCAAGGCTCATTTATACATATATATACATGCATCTCGAATAGCCAATCGATGGGATTGGAGAACTACTCATGCAATACACATGTACAATGACTAATTATTCACTCCATAAACTTATACATACCTAACTCAGATGGAGAGTCTACTGTTAGTTTAAGTCAAGGGAAAATCACCCTAGTTACATTGATCCAATCACATATTACTTAGTTAAGGAGAGTTAATACAGATTATCAAAACTAGTGATTATATACATAGTGACTTGTATTAATTTCATCCGATATGGAGGAAGGTCTAAGCCAACACGTGAAACTAATACTTCACTCCAATTCAATCTTGAAAATCAAGGTAAGGACCCCTATAGCCAAATATGACCAAAAACTAATATAACGATTCAAAAATATTTCTTACTAGGTCGTTCTTATGAATCTACCAAATTTCTGACCAATCAGAGTTCGTTTTTTCGATATTCAAAACTATGATCAATTTGGTTGAAAACGTTATTTGGCCAAAATAGAATTTAATTTTTTTCTGTTCGAAAATTCTTATCACATATCAGCATTTGTGAAATAGATACACAAATCAAGAACAAAGAACAAAATTTTAAAACTATTTACATCATCTGAATATTGTTTTCAAAAATCAGCATGTTTATGTATACATTGAACATTAAAATTTAAAACACATCTCATGGATATCCATGCATCTTGAACGATAAATTTTAATGAAAAATAACTACTCATGCAACTTGATACATATGTGTTGTCAAATATTCACTCCAATAAATTTAAAACAAAAGCTAGCTCACATGGAGAGTACTATATGTTGATTTATGTCAAGTGAATATCATTATCCATAGATCATTGATCCAATCAAACATTACTTAGATAGGGAGAGTCAATACAGATCATCAAAACTAGAGATTAAATTTTAATGACTTGTATTAATTTCATCCGATATGGAGGAAGGTCTAAGCCAACACATGAACTTAATACTTCACTAAAATTTAGTTATAAACACCATAGAGAACAATCTCTATCACCACTGTATCATAGGTGAGTAATTTTCATTAAAATTAATTTTCAAGATAGAAGAAAAAAATTACCCAAAATCATCATCTAAACACCTCAAATTACAAATCATTGTATAACAATGAGTATTCTTAATTTGATTGTTTTTTATGAACCTACTGAATTTCAGATCAATCTGAGTTCGAAAATAATATTTATCTCCAAAACTATGATCAAGTTCAGATTCAAACGATTTAAGAAAAATAATTAGATCTATATCCTTATCATATATCAATTCATGTTAACTCATTACGTGTAATCATGTACCACATTTAACATAAATAAAATTGATACAAATGATTATATTCATACTAAATCATATTTTAATTCTAAAGAGCGATTTAAAAACCATTTTAAGAGCCTCAAAACTATAACCACATAGCAATGAGTATTTCTTACTAGTCCGTCACCAATGAACTTACCAAATTTCAGGTCGATTGGAGTTAAAAAAATATTTCCAAAACTATGACCAAATTCAAATTCAAATGGTTTAAGTATCTTTAGGAATTAAAATAATATGACTTTATCATATTCAAATCAAATTTTAATCCGACAAACTACCTAAATCCAACTAAATATTTTTTTATGGAACCATCAAATTTCAAGTCAATCAGAGATCAGGAAATTCATGACCACCTAAACTATGATCAAATTTGAAAAATAATCATTTTAGACATAGCCAAAGATTAAAATAACATGATTCAGATTTTCATTCTTTTTTTATAATTATCTCATTAGCATGAAACATCCGATGTGTCTTTCTTTTGGCTAACACACTCAATACATTCATATAACAAATTATTCTCTAAATTAATACACTTGAGAATCCATGATATATATATATATATATATATATATATATATATCATGTTTCTCTCTTTTGAGTGAAAACCTCGATATCTCTACTCATGAATTAATTAAGCATTACTAGTATTTTAAGGTAAATAACCATTTAAGTAAATAAATATTTACCACTAATATTCACTTAGAATAATTTATACATGATGAATTGAGGATCTTCTAATGACTAAAATAAATAGATCATTTTAGTGAATTATATTTATTAATCATAATTCTCAATTCATGTAGTACAAAATATATTATCACATGTATAAAGTCTAAAGAATTTTTAACGATTTCAAATAAATAAACCACTTAAGTGATAACTATTTATTAACCAAAAAATTCTTAATTTATATAAATTCACACACACACACATATATATAATGAATAATATGCTCAAATAATTATTGAACAAAAAGAAAAAAAATAATCCAATTGACCTGAATAGTGACAACCACCGCCACTTAATAAGGTTTGGAGTCAACAATTAGTCAAACATTTTATAAAGTTAAAAAAAAAAACTTCACAATCAGTTCAATGATAATTTGTTCATCAACAACCTCTATGATTCCCTTTGCAAATTTGATGGATTACTAAGAAACAACCCAAAAAAATTACAACTAGCCGCTGAAAAAAAATCAATTACGTGTGCAAAAGTTCGTACTTTCATTTATTAAATAAAAGAAATCCATTGAACTTTAAGTTTTCTTTTAACTGATATACAGTTTTCAATTTGGGTTCTGATTAACGTCTCAAGGACACTTCATCCAATTTTAAGGGTCAACGATTGCTAGTCAATATAAAACCCAACTAAGTGAGTTGGGGTCGAATCCCACAGTGAGCAATACTTGTTTGAGATTCAAGAGGGAAGTATGAACAAGCTCAAATCAGTCATAGGAATAGAAATTTGCGAATAAAAATATCATTCAAATCAAGGGGTGACACGAATGTCAAATGGGGGATTTTGGTTTTGAAAATTATCAACTACAAACAGCAATAAACAATACGAAATAACAATAATGAGAGGGGTTCTTAGGATGTGATTCGATTATAGGCTATTATAGACAAATGGGTAGTTGCAACTATTAGAAAACGACTAAATATTAGTGAGTAAGCTAGGCTAAAGGGGAGATAAACTTTCTCTCGAACAATTTACCCCGAATCAAGTCGATTTCTCTTTAACATCAACAAGAATGCAAAATAAGGATAACTTGCACCTTAGTCCATTCACTTTCTCGAGTTGAATGTGGGGAAAAGGGTTTAGGATTCACTCTCTCAAGCTGAACCCATATCAACCCAATACCCACTAACCATCAATCAATAAACTTAGTTTTAAAACTTCTCTCTCGAGCAAGTCAAAAACACAAAGATAAAACTGCATTTGCAACTACAACTCTTCATTTAAACAATAATTAATGATTGAACTCACTTCTAAATAGCAAATAAACTAACAATTAGCAATACCCATAAGCTAAATCAGCCCATAATCACATAATCACACCCCAAGAATTGGGGTTTTAGCTAGACATCATAAAAAGGTAAAAATCGTTACAAAATTGTGTTTCCATCAACTCTGTAAGATTGATTTAATCTTTACAATGTTCCTTTTTGAAGAAACTCAAAGACCCACTTTCAATTTCTCAAAAGTGGAAAACTTCAAATCTCCGAAGCTTAGGGAAAACTAGAGAAAACTTGTCTCAGAAGTAAAAACTCACTCAAAGATGTCAAAAGATGAAAAAAAGATCTATCACTAAATGCTCAAAAATGTATTTGTTTTCATCAAAAATATTCTTCGAAGAGCCACTTGGCGAAGTAAGTCGGACTCGCCGAACCACTCGGCGAGCCGCCCTTTGGTCAGTTTCATTGCCCTTCTGCCTTGGCATTCAACATCCTCATGGTCTGTAACTTTGGGAGATCTAACATTGCATCGCGGAACTACTCGGCAATTCGCCGACTGCTCCTTTCCCTCGACAACTTGGTTCTTTCCTTCAGAGCTTGGAGCACTGGAACTTTAGGCGAGGCAGATGGCCACTCGGCGATTCGCCAAATGGACTTGGCGATCACCAGGCATGAATTTCTTCATTCTTTTAGCTGCTTTGTTCCTTTTTGCAAGTTAGTGTCCATGTTTTTTTCCTCTATCCATGTACCTGGAAATCAAGGGTTTTACATCAGTTATTGACACAAAACAAACATTTGAGAACCCTAAATCTATATAAATAAAGCCCTAAATGAGTCCAAATGTCGGACTGATCAACACCCTCAACTTAAACTTTTGCTTGTCCTCAAGTAAAAATGAAGTTCAGCAGTTCAAAAAGGATTTCTCAAACAGTGCTACAAAAGACTCAATCATGAATGCACACAACAAGACTCGGTGTACTCATACAAAGATCAATTGTGCACTCAAAGATTCAAGTTGTGACTCATCATTACCAAAGACTCTCAAGTTCACAATACTTGCTTCAAATGCGAGTTCAAGCTCAATAAAAGTACTCAAATGCCCTCACCACAAGAATTATTCCATATTCACACACAATTTTCCAACAATTTGTAGTTTCAGAATCACATATAACACTCACAGTCACAAAGATGAACACATTCATGACTTTACCCATATGTTTACCCATATTTTCCAATCAACATTTGCTTCAACTCACTCAAGATCAAAAAGGTTTTTTTCAAGGCTTGTAATGGGGCTGAGTGTTAAGGTATGGTCATTTAAGCTCAGTGACTGCTATCCTCATGAAATGTGGTATGAATCACTTTCCTTCATTTTCTTCAACATTTTCATTCATGCTCTAAATTCACCCCATTATTCACTTCTCATGGAATACCGGATACCCCATTTCTTTTCCAACTTTCACACTTTATTTCACAACTTTTTCATTCTTTTTTTTCTTTTTCTTTCTCTTTTTTTTTTGTATGGAGGGGTTCCATCTTTTTCGAATCCATGGATCAAGGGGGACTTCTTCACACTTCTTGATTTCCCTTCTCTTTTCACCATACCCCCAACTTAGGCTTTTGACCTAAGTTGACTATTCAAACAAACCACACTTTCATGAGGATTATGAGTGAGTGGGTAAAGAGGAGTTGCCATTTCATCAAGTTTCTTTCAAGAAAAGGATAAGGCTCAAAGGGTGTTCAAGCAAGATTCACACATCTCACAAGGTTGGCCACAAAAGAGGTATATTGTCAAATTATTTCACCCTTCAAAATTGTTGCCTAGGATCATTTCAAGAGCTTGCATCACTCAACCAGACCAACAGGGTGAATTATAGGTGTCACCCACAAGGTTTACAGTAATGCTCACCACACAAGGTATTGACACCAATATCAAACAAGACTCCACACTTTCGCTAGTGTGCAATGTTCATCACAAGAGACTCATTCAAGAATCGGCTAGTCACAACGAGATGTAAAAAGTTCATATATTGTCTATGCAACTTCATTTGGCCTCATCGTAGCCGCACATTCATTTATGTTCGATTAAGAGCATTATTCAAGTCATCGATATTGATCATAACCAATACTCAAATTTGCACAAGAACAACCACAGTCAAATACAACAAGAGGTGGCAAATTTTTTTAGAAGGGTCAAAACCGTTTGCAATTAAAACAAGGAGCCATAAGCTCAATCATCCACAACACAATATATCAAAACACAATATTCAGCACAAAAAACCCTATTATAAATGAACATCATAATCACAAGAGGTAGGTATGGAAATACCTCACCCCATCACAAATAAAAAGCAATTTGTCCTCAAATGTAATAAAATATCCAAAAGTCAATTAAAATGACAGAGAGGGAGGTAAAGAGGGGTCATGTCTACACATTCACTCCATCTGTCGGGGCATCAATGCCCGGTGTCTCGTCAGCAATCACTCCACTGGAGCCTATCATTGATGTATCTGCCAAGGAATCCTATCGGGAAGTCTCAATCATAGCACCCTCCATGTAGGGTAGACCTTCGTAAATTGCAGCATCTCACTCCCCAAGCTGCTCTTCATCGGTCTCTACCTCTGACTCATCAGCTGCCAAATCATCCATGGGCACATCTCTGGTGGTGGCCGAAGAATCTCAGAAATAGTCGGTGCATCCACATCATCAACTGCCTCTAGAAGTGAAGTGGTATGTGGACTTCAAGTAGTCCACATCCTTTCGCAAATCATCAACCTTGGCTTTCAAAGTCGACACCTCTGAAGTCTCCCCCTGTCTACTCTCACAAGTCTCCACTCTCGCTGTGAGAGTGTCAATAGATGCTTAGAGGGGCGTCAATGCATCAAGTATAGCACTCTCAATCTTCCATGGTACTGCAACCTCCAATCTAGTATCCCTCACATCCGCAGAATGGGCTAAGTGCCCCATCTTCAGGATCATGGCATGAGTAATCCTGGTGGGCTGGGAAGTGGTAGAAGCACCAAGAGCCTGAGAGGAAATGGAAGTATCAGTATCTGAAGGCCTGAAGGTCGGAGTAAGCATAAAAGCTTCTACAGGTATCAAATTTATAACAACCTCCGGGGATGCATCCACCAGAGCTGCTCTCCTCCTATCTACCTCCTCTCTAGTGTACTCGGGCTCTATAAGCCGGATGTATGTGGAGGATGAAAGAGTGACTTCAATATCCCCCTTTTCATCATACGGTACTCCGTAATCAAGACCAAGAATGGAAGGGACGTCTGGCTCTGCTTGGCCCTCATGGACATCTCCTGCTCTATGATGAGTCCTAAATCAATGCTCCTCCTAGAGATGATCGACCTAAGGCATGCTGCCTTAGGATAGCAGAGTATGGACTCATTCTAAGATGGCATAATAGAGTATCTGATGAATCCAAACCAGTATTGTGCAGCTACGCTCAACTCCTTCTTCTAAATCGGAGCGCCAACCTCAATCTACCTCGGGCTGGTGTCAGATATGAGTGGTGCAAGCCAGCCCTTTAGATCATCCAAAGGGGTCGTAGTGATAGCCAAATTTGGGTAGTCAAATACTATCCCCCTATCCAATGCAGATTTGATATAATCGTGGTTGCATCTCACTACTGTCCCCCGTACCATGACGGACTCTACCGACCTGAAAGTGTTGGCCTTCTTCTAGCCCTTGGGTACCAGGTGATCGTATGTTGTGTAGAACTTCCAGACCCATGTAGGAATATTGGGGCCTCAGGGCCTGGTAAACTTCGCGAACCGGTGAAATTGGAGCGTGTCCCTCACATCGGAGTATCTGCCCACTAAACCTTACGTAGACAATAATTGTTCCTCCAAAATCGTCCTCAATCCCTCGACTTTAAGTCTATTGAGTAGGCAGGGAGAAGGACCCTGTGCTGGTGGCTCAAGAACCACAGTCGGGGCTGGAGCTGGCACTGTATCTGTTGTATGAGGGGTGGCTGTTGAAGCTCTCGATAAGTTTGGGCGAAACCTAGCACGAATCTCAGCTCGCCTGGACTGTAGAGGTTGGTCATCATCCGGCTCAGAAAGTGCAGCTTGGGAGTCAAAGGACTCTCCCTCACTACCGGAGTTATGCTCCGGAACCTCAGATATGGGCCTATTTCCCTTGCCCTTGCGCCCTTTGGGAGGTGCCGTCTTTTCCTTTTTAGGGAGATTTACTGCCCCTTCATTAATCACTATGCCCCGTGCTCTTTTACGGGGCGGCATGTCCAAGTTGGTTCTAGCCATATCTGCAAAAACATCGTAGAAAGTTAGAAATATTTCAAGAAAAATCATAGAAAACAAGTTTGAGACAGACTAGCCGAACCAATCGGTGAGTCGCCGAATCACTTTGGCGAACCAGATCGGGCTCGCCGAAATGATTGACTCAAAAATTCCCAAAAAAATTGACATGTCGACGATGGGAGGGTCCTTTAGGCACATCACTGACAGCTTTCGGCGAGCACAAACTATCCCACCGAAAATTACAGTGTATTTAAGGGTTAGGGGAGCAGAAAAGGGCGGAGTCAACGAGTGCACTCGGCGATCTCAGGCGTCTCGCCGAAAGTTATAGAACCAAACTCATTTAAAGCATGAAATTAAAGGCGATAAAGAGGGACTCGGCGAACCGGCAAGTGGTTCAGCGAGCTCGACCCAATTCACCAAACTACCCAACTTGCCTATTTTCAACCCCAACTCCCGAATTCAACCCCGCAGCCCTCGAAAACAAAATCAAACCCAAGACTAATTCAATTAGACTCAGACCCAAAAGACCCATGCCACCAGAGTACTCAGACTTCCCCCGGTTTGGCTAAAATTGGCTATTTAACGACTTTAGCCCTTAGGAATGATGTCAAATGCTCCATCATTGGGCAGAGCATGTCAGTTAGCACAAAACAGGGTTACTCAGACTTCACCCAGCTAGACCCAACAACAAATAAGGACAACCCAATAATTTAGATCAATTTTAAGACATGGAATTCGGGAAATCAACAACAAAGGCGATTACAACATGATATCAAAATTAAAATTGGCAAATAAGTACATAAACACAGATTCAGAAAGGTCCATCACTAACAACAAACAATTGCAAATGAGTAAAATCGCTATTTACGAGTTCGGAGTTTGGAAAACCAACCTTTAATACTGAATATATGATTTGAAAAGCTAGGCGGCAAAGAATTTCAACTCCAAACACAAGATCACGACTAAGAAGCGGTAACAACACAAAAATGTAGAAAATATAGTGCGGGTGTGATTTTGGGAAGTTAAAAAGTGAGGGAATATGAAGGATTTTGAAGTTTAAATGTTTGGCCTTTTAAAACCGTTCAGTTCGCGCCCACTCGACGATATTAGTCGCCATCATCGATCCACTCAGCGATCCGCCGATTGGTTCTTTTTCTTGCTGAGTTTTACAGGGCCTCCAGTAAATTTGGGGGTCCAAACAGCGAGAAATATTGGGATCGCCGACTTGTCCTTGGGCTCGCCGAGTTTTACAGACTCCATCTTCTGATTTCTTGAGTCCAACGGTGGTCCAAATTGGGTTCGCCGACCTCTTCGGTGACTCGCCGATTGGACATTTTGCTAGCAAATCTGAATATTCCATATACATCCCACTTTTTGACCTGCACAATCAACACACGATTATTCCTAAAACAAAAACAAAAATAATGCAATAGAAATCTTGGGTTGCCTCCCAAGAAGTGCCTTAGTTAACGTCGTGGCACAACGAAAGTCCTCATTCAAGCTTCATTCCTAGGGTTCACCATAGTATCACTGGCAACCCTCTTTGTTGTCTCGAATTTAGAAGAGAAGAAATTTGACCCATTTGGGTCTCCAACTGTTTGATAGAAACAAAATGAGAAGTCACCGTCTAGCTGAGGGTCGATACATTATCTTTCATTTCCTTCAAAAATTTATCAGACCCTTCAACCTTGTGAAGAATATGCGAGAGCATATCCTCAGATTGACCATCCTCAGAATATTTTGGCTTTTGGCGCTCATGGGGAGGCACATACCGGTCCTTCTCCCGTTTTCTTTCCTTTCATCTGGTGTTCCACTCACGCCACTCCCTATCACGATCTCTCCATCCATCGTCTCTGTTCCAACCTTGGTTTCCACCCGGCCTTGGGTAGTTAGCACGATAACCTCCTCCTTGGTTAGTTGGGAAGTTCACCTCCTCATTATACAATGTTTTAAACTTGGCTTCATCCGGATTTACACACCCAACACCCACAACATTGACATTTCTAGCACCAGCTCCCATGACATTTTTGGACAAAATATCAAGTTGGGTCATGATCTTTGCCATGTTTTGGTCCCTTTCTTGATATTTTTCAAGCTGCTCCTTTGTCAATTTAAAAGTGAGAGGGGAGACCTGATCTTCGCGAGTGTACCATGCTCGGTTAATTTCGGTCATACCATCCAAGACCTCGGCTGCTATAATGTAAGGTTATTGCATCAAACCTCTTGTAGAAAGTTTGTCAGCCACTCCCTTGTTCACCGAATCAAGGGTTCGGTAAAAGTTTTACACCAAAACATTGTCTGGCAAACCATGAGTTGGTCATTGCAACACAAACTTCTTAAATCTTAGCCAAGTCTCATGAATTGGCTCACCTTTCAAACTCTTGAAGCTTTGGATGCTATCCCAAAGTGTCATCATATTCGAAGGAGGGAAAAATCTCACTTGAAATGCAGTGACAAACTCTTCCCATTAATTGATGGAGTCTCTTGGCAATTCAGCCAACCACCTGCACGCTTCTCCCATTAGAGAAAATGGGAACAACCTCAACCGGACCGACTCTTGAGATATGTTCTTGAAGGAGAACGGCCCGCATACATCAACAAAGTTTCTGATACGCTCATAGGGATCCTTATGAGCCAACCCACCAAACAACCCTTTCAATTGCAAGAGCAGTAACATGGTGCTTGTAATGTGGAAGACAACGTTCCCTTCAGCTGGAGGCAAGCGAATGGCACCAACTCCACCCACAAGATTAGGTTTATTAGCATTCGGCTCATTGACATCATTGAGATTTCTGATGTCATCTTGGTGGCCCACCTGGCTACCATTGCTTCCATTTACATTCATATCCTTTGTTTTAAAACAACAACACATAAACCAAAACTAAAAGTAAGTAGATTCAAATATGACCAAAAAGAATAAAATTCAACTTCACCAAAAGAATTTCAAACAACACCACTCCCCGGCAGCAGAGCCATTTTGACTAACGTTTCAAGAACACTTCATCCAATTCTAAGTGTCAACGATCGCTAGTCAATATAAAACCCAACTAAGTGAGTTGAGGTCGAATACCACATGGAGTGATACGTGTTTGAGATTCAAGAGGGAAGTATGAACAAGCTCAAATCAGTCATAGGAATAGAAAGTTGCGAATAAAAACATCATTCAAATCAGGGGGTGACACGAATGTCAAATGGGGAATTTTGGTTTTGAAAATTATCAACTACAAATAGCAATAAACAATAATGAGATGGGTTCTTGGGATGTGATTCTATTATTGGCTATTATAGAAAAATGGGTAATTGCAACTATTAGAAAACGGCTAAATTTAGTGAGTAAGCTAGGCTATAGGGGAGATAAACTTTATCTCAAACAATTTACCCCGAATCAAGTCGATTTCTCTCAAACACAAACAAGCATGCAAAATAAGGACATCCCACACCTTAGTCCATTCACTCTCTGGAGCTGAATGTGTGGAAAAGGGTTTTGAATTCACTCTCTCAAGTTGAACCCATATCAACCCAATACCCACTGACCATCAATCAATAAGCTTAGTTTTATAACCTCTCTCTCAAGCAACTCAAAAACACAAAGGTAGAACTGCATTTGCAACTACAACTCTAAATTTAAACCACAATTAATGATTGAACTCACTTCTAAATAGAAAATAAACTAACAATTAGCAATACCCATAAGCTAAATCAGCCCATAATCACATAATCACACCCCAAGAATTGGGGTTTTAGCTAGACATTATAAAAAAGTAAAAATCGTTACCAAATTGTGATTCCATCAACTGGGTAAGATTGATTTAGTCTTTAAAATTTTCCTTCTTAAAGAATCTCAAAGACTCACTTTCAATTTCTCAAAAGTGAAAAACTTCAAATCTCCAAAGCTTAGGGAAAACTAGAGAAAACTTGTTTCAGAAGTAAAAACTCACTCAAAGATGTCAAAAGATGAAAAAAAGATCTATCACTTAATGCTCAAAAATGTATTTATAGTCGTCAAAAATATGCTGCGAAGAGCCACTTGGGGAAGTAAGTCGGGTTCGCCAAACCACTCGGCGAGCCGCCCTTTGGTTAGCTCCATCGCTCTTCTGCCTTGGCATTCATCATCCTCATGGTTTGTAACTTTGGGCGATCTAACATTGAATTGCGGAACTACTCGGTGATTTGCCAACTACTCCTTTTGAAATGACCCAAAAAGTTCTTAAAAATGTGCTTCGGAAGTTACCGGAAACTTGTTTAGCTATATATAAAAAAATCCGTTTCGTTTTTCAAAAATCCGACTTCATATTCTTGTTTAGGGGGTCAAATTGAGTGGGAAATGGGTCTAACCCAAATTTTAGAGCAACCGTATCAAAATCCGAAATTTCCAAGTGAAGCCTTTTTCGAGGGTCTACTTTGGAGGGTCATATCTCCTAGCACACAAATTATTGGGTGGGCAATAACATATCCATGGAAAGCCCTTTGAGTTATCTACCTAACGCACTTTGTTTCACCTCATTCGGAGTTCGGACGAAGAAGTTATGCCCATTTTCGTAAAATCTGTCCGGCAGGAAATGCAATTTCCAGTGAGCGTTTTTACTGTTCACCCGCCTCATTTTTTTTTCTAAGTGTTGGACCATTTTTCCAAAGGGCATATGTTATTTCCTATATACCATTAGTTCAATTCCCATCTCTAAAACATTTCCCAAAACACCTCTCCCATACTTAGACACATTTTCTCTCAAGTTCTCTCAAGAACCCTAATCCAAAACCTTCCTCAAGATTGAAGAGACTCTTGCTCCAAGTTCCAAGCTTCCATTGAAGACACTCTCAAGACCTTCATAAGAACTCAAGGTATGTGGTGTTGAACTCATGGGTCCTTCCACCCATAGTGCCTAGACTCTATTCTACTCACTAATTCATGGTTTAAGTTAAGATTCATAAATTAGTCTTGTTCTTTGTAATAATTTCCTGCACATTGAATTTTAAACATGAAAAGTGATTGTTTTGAGCATGTTGTGACTCTAGAACTTGAATCTAAATTTGGAATGGATGTGGAGATTTTCATGTGGTATTGTGGGTGTTAAAAGGTGTTGTTGTAGGTTGTTCACTGGTTTGGCTGCATAATTACTACCCTATTTTCCATGCTCTTTGATTCCATTACATGCCTTCAAGGTGTTTGACAAAATGTCCAACTATGGAGAATTGATGAATCGATGCTTTAAAGCTTGAGTTATGAGATGTATGGCAATCCAGAGATGTGTTGATGACAAACTAAGCTTGTGTATATGTTCATTCCATACGTGAGATTGCATTAGAGCCTAATGGGAATTTCCTATATAAAGTGTTGCATGACCATGCCCGGTCCGGGGGAAAAGAACCGGACAACCATGTGAGAGGTTTATATCTCACCACCTAGGATGCTTGGGGTGTGACCAACATCAACCATGTGAGAGGTTTATATCTCACCACCTAGGATGCTTGGGGTGTGACCAACATCAACCATGTGAGGGGTTTATACCTTGCCACCAGGGTGTCCGGGTGTGAACGGCATCCCCCATCCTAAGTTGGGGTTATAGATTGGTTGGATCATGCATACACATATGATATCTACTATTAGTATAGATTTACTTAAACATGTTTTGACTTCACTTTGATCATGCATCCTCATATTGTTATTCATAATGCCTATGAAACTATTTCTTGTATTTCGATTGTGTCCTTGTCTATTGTTGTGTTGCACCCCGCATACTTAGTACATTCCAAGTACTAACGCATATTTTGCCTACATGATGTCACCATGTAGGGACCGGAGCTACTCTTGATCCTTCTCTCCATTCACGTGGCTAGTACGGTGCTTATCCGAGTTTGTTGGTGAGTCCTCAATGATTCGAGGGCTATGTTATGTTTCCTACTCCTATGTTTTGAGACTTTAGCTTGCAATTGTATTTTGACTATGAGGGGAGCCGGTAGTATGTCATGGCCCCCGTCCTATCTATGTATGTAGAGGTGTGCGTTGGACAAGTATTTTGTAAATGAGCTTGACTCTTGTTCTATGATGTCATTTTGAAATGGTTTGCCCTTAGTCCCTATTTCCCGTTAATTAATGTTGATTGTACTTCCGCGACCGATGAAGTGTGATGACAAGTTTGAGAGGCTTGTTTGGGGTTCCTTCGGGTTCCTCATTCGCCATGTCACGTCTAGGCCCTAGGCTTGGGTCGTGACACCTTTCCCTCGCCAACTTGGTTCTTTCCTTCCGGGCTTGGCACACTGGAACTTTAGGCGAGGCAAATGGTCATTTGGCGATTCGCCAAATGACTGGGCGATCACCATGCTTGAATTTCTTCATTCTTTCAGCTGCTTTGTTCTTTTTTGCAAGTTAGTGTCCATGCTTTGTTTCTCAATCCATGTACTTGGAAATCAAGGGTTTTACATTTGTTATTGGCACAAAACAAGCATTTGAAGACACTAAATTTATATAAATAAATACCTAAATTAGTACAAATTTCGAACTTATCAGGTTCCATTAATTTAAAAATAAAGAACTTCGAAAAATCATTAGGACAAGTGTTTACTATTGTTGTCCATTCCCACGTGAAAGTGAAAAACTGTCGCCAACATGTTTTTCCTTCTTGATCATCTCACAATTTAAGAGTGTATGTACTTTAGCCAATGAATCAAAAACCTTCAAGTTTCATCTCATTCGTTCTTTTCGCAATAAAAATATATTTACCAACCACGAATCATACATACAATTGCACATACATATATTTTATGTTATCTATAAAGATGGAAGTATGTCTCTTGATGACAATTGTTGGAACATTATATGCACATCGTAAACATACCAAAATCATACAACTTACATTAATAATAGACAACACATAGTTTATGCTAGAACAAGTACAATCATGTTAGAGACCATACACTTTCTGAAATTTAATTTAAGAATTACCTCTTGAAGTGTGAGCATCTACCTTCAAGCGAATCCACAAGCTAGTTGACAAGCTAGAACCTTCAAGCGAATCCACAAGCTAGTCCACAAACTGGACCACTGTTCTGCACTTCTACAGTGATTCCAAGTTCACTTTTGAACTCTCTCAATACTTGGGTGGGAAAGTATTTTATATAAAAGTTATCTTCTTTCAAGGGGTAGAAGAATCCCTATTTATAGAGATTTCTTCCTAGTCCAAAGAGAAGGAATACCATGTATTTCCTATGTACATCTCCCTTTCCTTAGAATAGAAAATGTCATGTCCTTCTCCCTTTCCTTAGAATAGAAAAAGTGATATACTTCTCCCTTGCCTTAGAATAGAGAAATACACATACTTCTCACTTTCTTTAGAATAGAGAAAGACACATACTTCTCCCTTTTCCCTTTAGAATAGACTCTGAGTTCTAGTTAAATATAGGCATGGTAGGAACCACGTAATTAATTACTGAGGCTTCCTATTATGGAAATAATTCTAAATAATTAATTTAAATTATTCTTACCAAAATAAATTACAAATCATTCCACTAGAAATTCGTAAATGCATTCCTCTCTTTATATTTCGAAATTCCCCATTAAACACATATGTAATTTCTCATGTTAAGATTACAGATACTAATCATTAAATTAAATTACTAACGAACTTAATTCAATGATCAATTTCCTTTAGAGAACTAATTAACTTATTTCATGTGATGGATTCATAAATCCACTTGCAAGGTTTGACACGATGAAAACTTTTAAGCTTCTCAAAAGGCATATCATCAATCTCTATATCGATACATGGATTTCGTCAACTAACTTATTATTTCACCAATATATATATTATCACCATCTAATCTACCAAGTATATTGACCTATCTTAGAATTTCACCTTTTAATAAATAAAAATGGCAATTAACTTATACGGATCATAATAGTTATATCAGGATTAAGAATATAAGTAAATTTAATAGTTTAGAGAATATGCTTTTATCATTCAGTCTAAAGCAATTATCTCTATTCGGTCTTGTTCAATATATACAAATTCCACTAGCACAAGAAGTTGGAACTATACCGTTTCCATAATCATGATTAACTAATTATAATCTTGTTCTACAATCGTATCGATGACATGTCCAATTTCTATCTTAGATTGTGAACAAATATATACTTATAAGAACCGATGATTTAATCCTCTGTGTATAAGCTTAAACTTTATACACTAAATCATCTACTATATAAGTAAACAGACATAATAAACGACTATATGATCTATTAAAAATGAATAAATAATTATTCTATAATAAATACTATATCTAAACACATGATTAATAGTATATATTCCAACACAAACATCAGAAAAGAAGAGGAGACAAGTTTTAGAGAACAAAATTTACCTCAAAAGTGCATTGCCAAAAAATTCTGGAAGAAATTTGTCTAATCAAAGGGAGTATCGATAGTCTTATGGCACTGAATAGTGAAGACTTTAAGGTTAGCATGCTTCCTTCTAATGGATTATTGAAATTTTCATTCTGAATGACCGCAAGTAAGAATAAAGTTGCACTTTATTAGCATGAATTCATTATTTCTTGACGTTATAACATTTTGTGTTCCTCCCTGTGCCTCAAATTTGGTCAACTTGATATTGAAACTTGTAAGCTTTTTGAAGTATAGGGGTACTACCGCTCCTTCACGTAAATATGTTTTAAAACCATGAGATAATTTCCTAAGCCGCTTAATTTACCATTCCAACAACACTGAACTTCATTCCTAAGAAAGGAATGCCAAATATGAAAAATCCAAAATAAGGTGACTGGCTTGGAAAAATGGATATCAACATCTAATGTCTGGTAGAGGCAGGAATGGTGGTTTTTCACTCTCATCTAACTGTTCCTTCTTATGGTTAACCAACTTCTTAAAAATAGGATTCGCGATAGATGTTGTTGCAAAAGAAATTTGATTTCCTAGTGCTAATATGATTTTGTCTAAGAGTATATCTTTGGGTGATGTAGTAAGTAATTATCTGATCACTTTGTAGCTAAAGTGAGTGAGTAGTATCTATCAGTTGGGATTTGTCCAACCATACCAACAGGAGATTTTCCAATACTTCTTTCCTTCATGAAGATATAATGAAAATGAATCAGACGCCCAGATGTCTTCTTCTACAGTGGGTTCTGCATGGCCCACATTGTCGTGTGATAGGATAGCCAACTAATATATGCCAGTTTGTTGCATGTGTGTGTGTATTCACTGCAGGATATGCAATGTCGTATTATTCCTCCAGCTTATCTATCTATCTATCACCTAGTATCAGGTATTTGCATCTCCGTGTCCATACAATAAGTAAATTTATGTGTCTGATATCCTCAACAAGTAATGAGAGAACATAAATTTCATCGTTTTGAAGTAATTTTTCAATAATCTTGTCATTTTTCTGCAGCGATTCAAATATCCACCTAGTTGTAGTTGCAAACCAATGCATTAAATTAGGTCTGTCTCATGATTTCAAACCACAGGCAAATGGTTTTATTTTATTCCAGCCACTGCGTCTCCGATCAAGCACCAACATGACAAATAAACCACTATGTAATAAATCAACAAAAACAAGCATGAGAGGTAAGTTAAACAAAGACCATCTGTGTATAATGACAGAAAGATCATTGAGCTATAGCATTCAACATAATAACTCCTCTGCAATATTGTTATGTACAATTACAAAAATTTGCGCATAGAAGAACACCGTGCAATCGGAGACCATCTGTACAACTATCAACCAACCTCCTCTATAGTCTTTTCGATGAGTGGGTATTTAGTAAAAAACAAAACTAATACAATTTCAAACAAAATATGGTTTTCACAATACTGTCCATCTATGTCATCTCTCTCCGATATGCTACCAAAAATTGCTCGTCAGCCTTGATACAAAAACTTCAACTTCCTGACAGTCCCCAGCCTTGTACAAATTGCGAAACCATCAGAAATGCCTCAATGCTGACACCACACCGGTGGATCATTCTATTCCCATGAACTTCTTTACCATATTTTCAAGCTAACAATAACAAGCGAGTTANCAAGCATGAGAGGTAAGTTAAACAAAGACCATCTGTGTATAATGACAGAAAGATCATTGAGCTATAGCATTCAACATAATAACTCCTCTGCAATATTGTTATGTACAATTACAAAAAATTGCGCATAGAAGAACACCGTGCAATCGGAGACCATCTGTACAACTATCAACCAATCTCCTCTATAGTCTTTTCGATGAGTGGGTATTTAGTAAAAAAGAAAACTAATACAATTTCAAACAAAATATGGTTTTCACAATACTGTCCATCTATGTCATCTCTCTCCGATATGCTACCAAAAATTGCTCGTCAGCCTTGATACAAAAACTTCAACTTCCTGACAGTCCCCAGCCTTGTACAAATTGCGAAACCATCAGAAATGCCTCAATGCTGACACCACACCGGTGGATCATTCTATTCCCATGAACTTCTTTACCATATTTTCAAGCTAACAATAACAAGCGAGTTAGCTGAGCAAACAAACATATCAAACTGCAAGAAAATCCAGCAAAACTGTAACTCGTGTATCTAGAACCTCTGAAAGTTCAATCAAACATGTATCATCAACACATTTCAGGGACACTAAATAATTAAATGGAATAAGAAACAAGTAGGTGTAGGCTTTCACCCAACAAAGTAGTGACGATAAATTAATTGTTGCATCGAGACACAGAAAACTACACCGTTGAAGTTCCATCAACTATGGCAGAGAGTTGGAACTAGGTAGGTATTATCTAAGTTGCTTGAACTTTTCACTTTCAGTACCGCACTAGTGTCGACACGACATGGGTGTGGGTATGGAATCCGTACTGATTTGGTTAATCAATCTTGGGTACTTTGACCCAAATCGACGAAGAAATTTGGGACAGATACCATGATTCCTGTAATCAAACCAAACAAAATGAAATACCATGTATACATAAATTTTTATGTCTGTCCTTTTCTTTATATCTCCTTCTGAGGATTCTCCTCTTGATAAATATTTTCCCCTAGGAATACCTTGTTAGTTTTCCACATAATGTCTTATAATTTAGACATATAACTCTATTTTAGATACTTGAATTATTTTTAGCCAAATCCCTACATCGGTATCCGTACTTGGATCCATACCCCAAAATTTTAAAATTTAGATCATGAAGGATTCGACTTCTAGATCATCACCCATATCGAACACCGACACCCGTGTCCGAGAAACTTAGGATATCATTAACCTCCTAATTAACTTAGAAGACGTCTATATCACATTGATGAAACATTCAAAGATAAAAATAAACAGATAATTAAATATGTGTGTGTGTGCAGATATGTATGACTATTGTTGTCTTGGAATATCAAGACTAGAACCATATCATTCCAACTTCTCAGCTAGCACCCCTCTACCAAAACTTGTTGTAACACCAAGATCTAAGTTGCTTGGTGCGGGTGTTTGATACAAGTGTGGATCTAGAGGCCGAATCCTTTGTGATCAAAATTTTAAGATTCAGAAATAACGATCTAGATATGCATATGGGTCCACGGATTCAGCTACAAATAATTCATATAACTAAAAAGACAGATATAAAATAGGCCTAAATTATGGACTATTTTGAAGGAAAAGAATTCACAAAATTTTGAGAGCAAGTTTGAATCAGTAATTTTATTTTATTTTTATAAAGGTAACATAGTTTGAATAAGTAATTATCATCAAGTACAGATGGTGTAACATGGCCATTGCAAATCACATAAGAGACAATGATAGACTTCTAGAATTCATTGAACATACAACAGTGATGTTGACCTATAAATATCATTAAAGCACGACTTTGTTAAAAAAAAAAATTGGTAACTTTACCTTCTGCTAACTTTTGAATACAAATATCTTTTAACAATAAAAAATTGCCTAAAATGTGATTTCACCCTTGCTTTTGTTTTGATTTTAGAAATCAATTATTTCACCCCTGTCAAAGTACCCAAAATCAATTGGCAAAATGCAGTGTTGATCTCACACCAAAATAGTGTGGACAGGATGCGGCACCGAAACTGAATAGTCCAAGCAACTTAGGCCAAGGTTACCCACTAATGCAAAAAGACATGTTTCAGCAGCTTCCTAACACATCATCATGCCCCTTTGAATTCTCCCCTCCACATTCGACCCCGTCTCTCCCAAAATAAAAAGTGTCACACTGTCAAAAGAGTGAGCTCATAAATCTTCATGTGCCAAAATAAGTAGAATGCTAAAGTATCTGATGCCTATAGCTTCCAATTCTCACCACAATACTGGTTGTTGAGATTGTATTACTCAGAGTTAAGTGCAATAGTTTACGAACTATTTAACTTAAGCAGATGATACATGACAATGTCACAACATAACACTGTCAAAGTGACGAGTCATCAAAATAGAAACTAATGCAGTCAGGGGAAGATTATGCTTGGCAATAAGATAGTACCCAACTTTATTACTAAGTTAAGGTATATTTCAACATTGCTTAAGAAACGAACTAAGTAGCGACATTTGTTTTTAAATTAGTACATCTCATTTAAAGTAAAGTTGAAGGGGAATTGAAAATCATACAAAAAGTACCAAAGTTTGTGCTAGGCAATGATATCTAGACATTAAGCCGCATAACCCCAAGCGCAAGGGAAAACAAAAATATGAGAAAAAGAGGACGCAGTAGATGCAACTAGAGAAGAACTTACCATCCTTGGGATGCTTCTCACTTGTAGTATTTTCAGTGCAGTTTCTGCAAATGCATGTCTAGCTTCAACATCAGTTTCAGCAGCCTCAACCTCCCTATTAGCCTCCTTGGCTTCAACTATAACAGCATCTGCTTCTGCAACTGCTTGTGCAGTGGCAGCGACTACCTTTTGAGATCTAGTGAGCATGTTTATGTCATCCCTATCAACCATAGAAGAGATTCTCTCATTTCTATTCATGAGGGAAACAGAGGGATTTCTTTTTCTGTCTGAAAATAATAATTTGTTGGAATAAATGCATCCACATTAATGTTTAGTCTTCCAAAATCGTCTCTTAGTTTTTCAAGAAGTCCTTTAGGGGTTTATAATACATGTATCTAGTTAATTGTGATACATGTATTTAGTTATTTGTGCAAGACTTTTGATTTTACATTTTACTACTATAAATAGAGATGTAATTGATGATTTTAATCATCTCTAGTGGCCTTAAGTAGCCTATATAAAACTTGAGCATTCTCTAAAGATAGTATTCTCCTTCTATATTTCCTACAAATTGGTATCAGAGTAGGTTTTTGTTCTTAATCTGGGGTTAGGTGAAGAAAAAATATGGCATCCAAAACAAATGAAGGTGCTGATTCTTCAGTTGTTCTTACTTCATTTTTTGATGGAACTGATTTTGAATACTAGAAGATAAGAATAAGAACACATTTGAAAGCTGAAGGTTTGTGGACTATTGTTGCAAATGGCTTTGAAGAGCCAGAAAATGATGGTGAACTTACAACAGCAAAGATGAAACATCTTGAGGCTAAGTATCGTCAAGATGCAAAAGCCTTAAGCAAAATCCAAATGGGAGTCTCAAGAGCATATTTTGCAAAAATTGCTACTTGTGAGACTGTAAAACAAGCTTGGGAGTCTCTGGAAACTGAGGTGTATGGTGACACATTATAAATCTTCAAACTCTTAGAAGAGAGTTTCAAAATTTGAAGATGATAGAATCTGAAAAAATAGATGAATATTACACAAGAGTCGTGAATATTGTTAATGAAATCAGAAATCATAGTGATACAATTACTTACCAACAAGTTGTGGAAAATATTATAATTAGTGTCACAGAAAAGTATGAGTACATTGTTTCTATCACTGAGGAGATGAAAGATCTTTCTAATCTTTCTATCAAAGAGCTAGTTGGATCATTTCGTGCACACGAGAAGAGAATATTTTTTCATGAAGATCAACCCAAAGACACTACTTTCCAGTCCAGAACCAATGAGAATTCTCAAAAATTCTCAAAAAATCAACAAAATAAGAATTAAAGTCCAAAAAAAAGAAGCAGGAGCATGATGGTTCGGCTAAGAAGGTTGAAGAAAAAGGTGAGAAAAGTTCTAGTCATTTTTGTAAAGTTTGCAAAAAGACTAATCACACTACAGAAAAATGTTGGCACAAAGGCAAGCCCAAATGTAACTTTTGTAAAAAGTTTGGACACATTGAGAAGGATTGCTGGCACAAGAAACGGAAGCAAGCATTTTTTTAAAAAAAATAGAAGGAAGAAAGGGAAGAAAACCTTTTCTTTGCTTCTAAATCTGATACTTCAACAAAAAGCAATGAATGGTATGTTGATAGTGGTTGTAGTAATCACATGGCTGGAGATGAAAAGGCTTTCCTCTCAATTGATAATAGCATCACTACTAAAGTGAGAATGGGGAATGGAGCCTTAGTTGATGCAAAAGGTAAAGGTACTATTTTGATCAACATAAAAGGGAGCGGTAAGAATTCATGATGTTCTTTATGTTCCTGACTGGGAAGAAAATTTGCTTAGTGTTGGTCAACTCATGGAAAATGGTTATTCTCTTGTGTTTAGAGATAATTATTGCAAGATTTATGATAAAATTGAGTCAAATCAAGTCATTGTTAAAGTAAAGATGATAAAAAGAAACTTTACTTTGCAATTTCATTTCAATGCATTAAAAATGAAGTTGTAGATGATTCATGGCTTTGGTACAAAAGATTTTGTCACTTGAATTTTCATGGTTTGAAGCTTCTCAAGCAAAAAGACAAGGTGCAAGGCCTTCCTGAGATACATATTGAGGTGGATCCATGTGAAAGTTGTGTAATGGAAAAGCAACATAGAAAGTCTTTTCCAAAAGGGATGTCTTGGAGAGCAATTTTACTTTTGGAACTAATCTATACCGACATCTGCAGACCTATGAAAACTCCATCTCTTGGAAATCAAAGGTACTTTCTAATCTTTATTGATGATTTTTCGAGAATGACTTGGGTTTATTTCTTGGAAGAAAAGTCAGAAGCATTTACTACATTCAAGAAATTTAAAGCCCTTGTTGAGAAGCAAAAATGTTACAGTATCAAAACAATTCGCAGTGACAGAGGAAGTGAATACACAAGTCGAGAATTTGAAACTAACAAACTTGTTGTTAGTAGAGATGTCATTTTTTATGAAAAAATAGCATAGAATTGGAAGGATAAAAAGATAGAATATACTTCTATCATATCTTTAGATGTATCAAATCAAGAAGAGGATGAGAAAGAGGAAGATGTCCCTCAAAGGGGAGAAATCTCAGATAACAGATGATGAAGGACCGCCTCCAAGAGGAACCAAAATGTTGAATGACATTTATCAAAGATGTAATTTTGCCGATGTTGAGCCAGAAAATTATGAGGAGGAAATAAAGCATGATATTTGGAAGAAAGCCATGGAAGATGAAATTCTGATGATTGAAAAAAATAATACTTGGGAGCTTGTGGCTATACCCAAAGAAAGAGAAGTTGTAAGTCTAAAATGGATTTACAAAATCAAACTCAATCAGGAAGGAGATATTCAAAAGCACAAAGCAAGGTTGGTTGCTAGAGGCTTTACGCAAAAACCAGGTATTGATTTTTATGAAACTTTCTCTCTAGTTTCTCGTCTTGAGACAATTAGAACCGTAATTGTTGTTGCTGCACAAAAGAAATGGAAGATATTTCAACTTGATGTTAAATCTGTATTTCTTAATGGAAAACTTGATGAAGAGATTTATGTTGAGCAACCACAAGGATTTTTTGTTCAAAGGGGAGAAGAGAAGGTATACAGGCTACAAAAAGCTCTTTATGGGCTGAAGCAAGCTCCAAGAGCCTGGTACAATGAAATAAATACATACTTTCTGAAAAATAATTTTCAGAGAAGTAAAAGCGAAGCCACTTTGTATGTGAAGAAAGAACATGGCAGCATCATCATTGTTTGTCTCTATATGGATGATCTACCCTTTACAGGAAATGATGTGAAGATGATGCAAAAATTCAAGCAAGATATGATGCAAGCCTATGAAATGAGTGATCTTGGGTTGCTAAATTATTTCTTGGGCATCGAAGTTTCTCAAGTGAAAGAAGGAATTTTCATTTCTCAAAAGAAGTATACTAAAAGTATTCTTCAAAAATTTAAAATGATGGATTGCACGTCTGTGGCCATACCATTAGCAGCAAATGAGAAGTTCAAAAAAGATGATGGAGAAAAGAAAGCTAATAGCTCACTTTATAGGAGCTTGATTGGAAGTTTTCTATATCTTACTTCAACAAGGCCTGACATTATGTTTCATGCAGGTTTATTATCCAGATTCATGCAAGAACCAAGCCAAGTGCATTTTGGAGTTGCAAAGCGTGTTCTACGCTACTTGCAAGGAACAATGGATTATGGGATAATGTACAAATTTGGTAGAAAATAAAGCTAATAGCTCACTCTATAAGAGCTTGATTGGAAGTTTTCTATATCTTACTTCAACAAGGCCTGACATTAAGTTTGCTGCAAGTTTATTATCCAGATTCATGCAAGAACCAAGCCAAGTGCATTTTGGAGCTGCAAAGTGTGTTCTACGCTACTTGCAAGGAACAATGGATTATGGGATAATGTACAAATTTGGTGGAGATTTGAACTTAATTGGTTATTCTGGTAGTGATTGGGCTGGAAGTATAGATGACATGAAAAGTACTTTTGGTTACGCTTTCTTATTTGGATCAAGTATTTGTTCTTGGTTATCAAAAAAGCAAAGTGTTGTTGCTCAATCCACTGCCGAAGCAGAATATGTCTCAGCAACTAAGGCTACTTCTAAAGCTATTTGGCTCAGGAAAATATTTGAAGACATTGGTGAAAAGCAAAAAGAATGGATTGTTTTGTATTGTGATAACAAATCAGCAATTGCAATTGCCAAGAATCCAGTCAACCATGAAAGATCAAAGCATATTTCCATCAAGTATCATTTTATCTGAGAAGAAAAAGAGAAAGGTGAAATTTAATTGCATTATTGCCAGACAGGAGAACAACTTGTTGACATCAAACACTTCCTAGAGAAAAAAATTGCTATCTTCGAGAACGCATTGGAGTTGTCAAGCAAATGCATTAAGGGGGAGTGTTGGAATTAATGCATCCACATTAATGTTTAGTCTTCCAAAATCTTCTCTTAGTTTTTCAAGAAGTCCTTTAGGAGTTTGTAATACATGTTTCTAGTTAATTGTGATACATGTATTTAGTTATTTGTGCAAGACTTTTGATTTTACATTTTACTACTATAAATAGAGATGTAATTGATAATTCTAATCATCTCAAGTGGCCTTAAGTAGGCTATATAAAACTTGAACATTCTCTAAAGATAGTATTCTCCTTCTATATTTCCTACATAATTTAGGTGCCATTTTATATGTCCGCTTCATCTGCAGAAGAACTATATTGTGAGTATTATGATCAACCATGTCGAGAACAAGTAACAGAAGATCATTCAAAAGCTTGAATGCAAGTGCAATTCTTACTGGCTTCGCTCTAAGCTTATGCAAGATGATCTAACTAAAAAAATGAAGAACACAAGAAAAATCACCTTTATGAATTTTCCAGTTGCAGTTAGATACTCCAGTTTTTCGAATAGTAGCCTTTTAAAGTTTGGACGTGCCGAATATTGGTCCTACAAAATGGAAGAAAGCTATATTAAGTAAATGAACTAACCGATCTGGTAATAAGTCATGTTTCTTCTAAGAAGTGAAATCGCAGCAGTTTTAACTTGTGTGGGTTATTTACAAGAAAGTTCTATGTTCTAGTCAGGATGGACAAGCCAACAATTATATGGAAAACCTGCTTACGGTAGCCCATCCTTGGGGAATAGGGGATATTCCTATAGTAAAGTAATCAAGATCATTTATAAACTAATATTCATATAGCACTACCATATTCATATTTCCATTGGTCCATCTACCCTCCATATATATTGAAGGGGATACATACTCTAGGACCCATTGATGCAATACTTTGCAAGTACACTTTTCAAATGCAGTTGACTCTTCCGTAAAGGAATTACGGCGAGTAAAAAAACCCTTTGGCTTAATGATCAAATTATATCTGGTCTTGTTTCCAGCTTTACAGTCAATTCTTGATATCCTAGAAAGACTATGACATTAAAGAAGCAAGCTAACTCTTTTTTCTTCATTAATAGGCTTTACAAGCCGCAGACATACAACAAGTGCCACGCTTATGACTAAAGCATACTAAGGTTTAGTTATACTGACTCCAAGAGTGCCTCAAAATCAAGTATGCATGAATGACAAATTCCAAACACCATTCAGAATTTTATTAATGGTAAAATAAGAAGCAAAACTCCAAAATGAAAACATGTTACAGGTCCTTCAAATCATAAGAATGCTGAGCATGGTAATAGTAAATGAAATATTGTTCTAACTATTGTATCTTTACTTCTCGCACATGGAACTCAAATAAGACGACAAGTACCTCTATGTATGTAGCAATGGTACTCTAGTTGGAACCACCTGGCTCCTTCAAGTTGTTTATTGCCTCCATTAAAAGATTATCCAACCTATAACAATAAAAAATAAGCAAGAATTGGAGAAGATCATTCCTCGTCTAACAAATTGGAGAAGATCATTCTTTTGAAGTAAATGTATATATAGAATGTAATGCCAACTTTAATTTATAATATTATGCTGACTAACTAAATGTAAAGTTGTTGAACTTATTATTAACATCCAATATTTAGGCATGAGGCTTATTGAACAGCTTCTACCAGCTCCAAAATACTGAAAAACTAGATAAACCTACATATCGACAACCACATTTCAAGAAAGTGAAAATTTATGAAACCAACATGATTATGAGAAGAACAAACATAATGATATCTATAAGCACAAAGAAATCTACAAGATTATAACATGATGAGAATGATGATGTAACAACTAAGAATCTCCGAAAAGAATAACCTTGGCAGAGATCTTCTTGAACCACTAGAATTTATAGCTGGTCTTACTTCAGGAATTTCTTCATCACTTTCAGAACTATCATTCTGCACGGGTGATGTTTGCATAATCAAGACACAACTTTCGATGCAAGTGTCTATGATCGTACAATAGTTTAGTAACTCAACCAAGGGTTGAAATCGTTCCCAAGAGAGTGGTTTTGAGAATTAATAGAAAAATAAAATTTAGTTCTAACTAGTCATAGCTAAAGACATTAATGATTAAAAACATTGTAAATTAAAGGGGTACATAAGACTATCAATTAACAATGGGGTTTTGCCACTAGTAAGTAAAAACAACAAAATAAACAAGGATTTCTAAGTAATGAGAGGGGATCCTTGGGATGTGACGGGAATACGGGTTAAGCTAGATTATTGGGTACATGCTTTCGATAGAAGATTCATAGAATAATTGTGACTAGGCTAAACTTTAAGGGGAATAAGCTCTCTCTCGAGCAACTTATCCCGTTTCAAATGCGTTGCTATCGGACACCCACTTGCTGCAGAAGATAGGCCTACGTCTTAACCCTCTCACTCTCTCGAGCTGAGTGTGTGGGAATGAGACTAGGATTCACTCTCTCGAGCTGAACCTCATGTCGACCCACTCTCACCGGTCATCAATTTAGTAGTTTTAGTTTTACGACCTCTCTCTCGAGCAAGCCGAAAAAACATAAATAAACTTGTATTTTCAACTACAAATTCATTAAATTCATCCACAACTACTAAATGAAATCGCAATTAAACTACGATTAAACTATCAGCAAGCAAGACCCAACAATTATCTTAACCCATATTCGCTAAATCACACCCCAAGAATTGGGGTTTTTAGCCACACATTTATAAGAGATAGAAATTTATACCAAATTGAGCTCGCATTTAACTAGGTATGAAGATTTAAGTCTTGATACAGTCCAAAATTGAAGAATCTAAGAGACCCAAATCCAAATCTTAAAGATGAAACCCTTTGGATCTTCAAGTCTTCAAAACCCTCTCAAACTTAGAGCAAAAATATCAAAAAGTACTATTCTATATGAAAATTATAATAATTGTTTGACTCTTAAAACTACAACTCTAACTAGTATTTATAGTGTTCACAGATTTGTGCTGCAGCGGATCTTTCGGCGTTGTTAGTCGAAATCGTTGATCAACTCGGCGATTTGCCTTTTGGTGTAGTTCATCGCCGTCTTGCACCATCTTTCAGCATCGTCGTGCTCTGGGTCATTGGGTGACATGGTACTGCTTCGCGAAACTTCTCAGCGATGCGCCGACTGCTTCCTTTTTCTGCCAACTTGATCCTTTCCTTCAGGGCTCAGCACACTGGAACAAAAGGCGAAGTAAGACCCTTCGACGACTCGCCAAGTGGACTCGGCGATCCTCAGGCCTTCATTTCTTCGTTCTTTTCATCCTTTTCATTCATTTTTGCGACGTAGTATCCATGCTTTCCTTCAAACTTTAAATACCTGAAACTTAAGGGTTTTCATCAGATATTGAGATCAAATAAGCATTTGAGGACACAATTTCTATTAAAATATAGCCCTAAATGAGTCCAATTTGTGGACTCATCAACAATGGACTGAAACATCCATTTCAAAGCCAACCTTGTTTTACATTGAGAACCCGAACTGTTTGCCATCATAGTCATGCTTCTCCCCTTGTCTTGTAAGTCATCACAGAGGTAGATTGTATCAAAACTTTAGCTTAACTAAGTAGTTATAGGGTACATAATACACTGGATCTGACTTGAGAAACATCTAAAATTCCTATACACAGAATAAAATTAATTTTTTAAAAAATATCAAGCTAAAATACTACCTTGAGATGAACATTTGAACACAGATACAACACACCACTAAATACACACCACTAAATTTTGGATCCTTAAGAATTTTACGCCATTTGCCTTTTCCATATCTAAGGACACCAGATTTAAGAGCAGCTTCCTCTCCACTTCTTCTTAGTTGCAACCATCAAAGCATATAACCTAAAATACGATTCTAGGAATCAAAAGCAACACATATGCTTATTGAAACAATGAAAGTAAAAATACCTAATACATAAATTCCAAATTCAAATTACCGCAAAAATTTCAGTAGAAACCCAAGCAAGTGAAGATGTAGATTTTGAAGAAATTTGAAACCAAAAACCGTACAACTACAATTATTGAAACAATGAAAGTAAAAATACCTAATACATAAATTCCAAATTCAAATTACCGCAAAAATTTCAGTAAAAACCCAAGCAAGTGAAGATGTAGATTTTGAAGAAATTTGAAACCAAAAATTGTACAACTACAATTATTGAAACAATGAAAGTAAAAATACCTAATACATAAATTCCAAATTCAAATTACAGCAAAAATTTCAGTAGAAACCCAAGCAAGTGAAGATAGAGATTTTGAAGAAATTTAAAACCAAAAACTGTACAACTACAATTATTGAAACAATGAAAGTAAAAATACCTAATACATAAATTTCAAATTCAAATTATAGCAAAAATTTCAGTAGAAACCCAAGCTAGTGAAGATGGAGATTTTGAAGAAATTTGAAACCAAAAACCGTACAACTATAATTATTGAAACAATGAAAGAATATCTTTGAAATTCTTACAAAAATAACACGGAGAAGAACAACGATGAAATACCATCAAATTTGAAAGCGTTGGGGAGGAGTTACCTTAGAGGGTGTTGGGAGTGTGGGCTTGGGGGTGGGTGATATTTGCGGCATTACGAAAAATGATAAATTATGTGTCCTCATAGGTCTTTACCTAGTGGATCCACCTAAGCTAAGAGTATGATTCTACCTTAGGCAAGTAGGACAACCCCTTTTCGGTGTGGGGTAGACACCGGATTCCATGGTAAGCTCAAATGGTCTATGTCAGTTAAGGCCTATTCCCTAATATGATAGTATGAACAAAAAGATGAGTTATGAACTATAGTTATTCAAGAAGCTTTACTTAGGGTATGTATGATATGTTCCTTGTTGATTTATGAGTTGATTATGATTATGACTTATGCTTTTCCATTATCTTCAAATGATGCTTTAACTTAGCAAATTGCATGCATTCAACTAAAATGTCCATTTTATCATGTCTTCAAGGTTTTTATGCATGGCTATCATATTTAGTGCATTTTTGTACTAACCCATATTTTTCTACATTTTCCCACAAGTGTAGGGTCCGGTGTTTGAGGTGATCTTCATTTGATTCAAGCTTGAAATCAACTATTCTCCTTGCTTGTGGTGAGTCCTCGTGGTTTGACGACGGATGATGTCTTGTAGTTCTTTTTTCATTGTATTAAACTTTCAGATTATGTTGTAAGGGTTGTGACCCTATTTGATTCAAAGATTGTAATAGATGGCTAATTGAGACGAGTCTAGACTTCCGCTTTCCTTTATGAAAACTTTGGACTTGAAAATGCATTTTACTCTTTATTGTTCTTTACTTATGTTATGATATGCTAGGTAACTTACATGGAGCCTTTCAGGGTTCTATGTGCCTTGTTACGTTTAGGGGGTACCCTTGGGTCGTGACAAAAGAGGCATTTGTTAGTACGTAGGAAAATATGTAAGTATATGTTTATAAGTTGTAAGAAAAATAATTTCTACCAAACTCTTAGATTGTGATAATTTTGAAACAAAATGAACCCCCTTTGTTTGTTACTTCTTATAATGTAGCAGCTTATAGCTTGATAGATTCTGGTCATTCCTTGACCAAGTTTTTCCAGAATTCTGCCCTAGTGCTGATTTAAGAGAAGTACACTAAACTTATGTTGTTGTGAGACAGAACCTTATATAGGATTCCTACGTATCTAGTCGATAGAATCAGGTTAAAACGTAGTTCAAAGTACATAGAAATGATTTGAACATTTTCTAATAAAAGGGACCGAACCCGGTATGAGTTGCCTACATATCCCTCCAAGGTCAGACCATGTGTAGTTCAGATTCATAAATAGTAAAAAAAAATTATCTTAATGTGGTTGAACCATTTATGTGTGGCCAACGTATCCCACTGAGGGAATCAAGTCAGGCGTAGTTCTGCTATTACAAATAAGGAAATTTAAAAATGTTACATAGTAAAATTGTACACTATGTGGGTTTCATACGTATTCTACCAAAAGAATTAGGTCAAAATGTAGTTGGTAAAATACATGAAAAGTGAAGTTACATTAAGAAAATCTATCCAAAGTCTCCCTTTTGTGTAGAGTCTTGATTTCTCTTGAATGGAAAACTTCATGCTCAAATATTGTCATGTTGTCATGTTCATTGATCGATTGTGAGTTATCTTCACATCCTCTGAAAATCTCATTTGACTTTCAAACTTTGTTCATTTGTTTCATTATGTAAAAATCATAATGAAACAATGGTATCGTTGAGTCTCATAGCAGGGCTATTCGGCCTTAATGTGCGTGCAAAAAATAGAAAAGAATAGGAAGTGAAAGTTAGGAAAAATCTAATTCTCAAAGAGTTATTGTAGGTGCAAAACAGAGAAAGTTATACAAAAACTTGATTCCTAAAAAGACTAACTCGTACATAAATAGGGAACTATTCTTGTGTATAAAAATATGTAGATATAGGGAACATTGCATGAATAGAAAAACAACTTCAAAAGAGGGGTTTAAGTAATGCATTTTAACAAACTAGTTTTATACATATGTATACATTAATGAATGCTAAGTGAAATTTAATAAGACATTACTTTGCGTGAAAGTGGAAATCTTCTGTTAATTGAGATTTTTTTTATAATAAACTAAGTAAAAATGTATTCCTAATTGTACTTGAGTTAGCCAAGTATAGGTCGAGATTTCTAGGGAAGGTCTATTAAAAGGGATAAAGAAGTTAGTAAATTAGGTGGGAGTCGTACAAGTCTTAAATATTAGGTAGAAGTGAAAAATAAATAAATAATATTAATTAGATTAAAAAATACTTCTTCTTCTTCTTCTTCTTCTTCTTCTTCTTCTTCTCCTCCTCTTCTTCTTCTTCCTCTTTTTCTTCTTCCTCTTCCTCTTCTAAAAATTTAAAAAATAGGCGCTCTTTCTCTCAACTCCATCTTCCTCCCATTAATCCTCTTCAACCACAGGTATATTTGTCAATCATTTCTTCTTCCTCTTCCTCTTCTTCTTCCTCTTCCTCTTCTTCTTCCTCTTCATCCTTCCTCCTCTTCTTCTTCCTCTTCTTCTTCCTATTCTTCTTCTTCTTCCTATTCTTCTTTCTCTTCTTCTTCCTCTTCCTCTTCTTCTTCGTCCTCTTCCTCTTCATCTTCCCCTCCTTCCTCTTCCTCCTCTTCTTCTTCTTCCTCTTCTTCCTCTTCTTCCTCTTCTACTTCCTCTTATTCTTCCTCCTCCTCTTCTTCTTCCTCTTATTCTTCTTCCTCTTCTTGTTCCTCCTCCTCTTCTTCTTCTTCTTCATCTTCCTCTTCTTCTTCTTCTTCTTCTTCCTCTTCTTC
>NC_064292.1:23826638-23838419 GCF_019186545.1 Solanum stenotomum
TCCTCCTCTTCCTCTTCCTCTTCCTCTTCCTCTTCCTCCTCCTCCTCCTCTTCCTCTTCCTCTTCCTCTTCCTCTTCCTCTTCCTCTTCCTCCTCCTATTCCTCTTCCTCTTCCTCCTCTTCTCCCTCTTCCTCTTCCTCTTCCTCTTCCTCCTCCTCTTCTTCCTCTTCTTCTTCCTCTTCCTCTTCTTCTTCCTCCTCTTCTTTCTCTTCCTCTTCTTTTTCCTCCTCTTCTTCCTCTTCTTCTTCCTCCTCTTCTTCCTCTTCTTCTTCCTG
The DNA here is from genome assembly GCF_019186545.1 of Solanum stenotomum. NCBI lineage: Eukaryota > Viridiplantae > Streptophyta > Magnoliopsida > Solanales > Solanaceae > Solanum > Solanum stenotomum. Next base: position 23,826,914 of record NC_064292.1, read on the forward strand.
TTCCTCCTCTTCTTCCTCCTCTTCTTCCTGTTCTTTTTCCTCCTCTTTTTCCTCTTCTTCTTCCTCTGCTTTTTCTCTTCTTCTTCTTCTTCCTCCTTTATCTGCAAAAATATGCTTTTATTAAGAAGATCTATCAAGAAAAATTTATGAAAAAAGAATATCAAAATATATATATATTTTGAGTTTTTTTGTATTGCATTTGTTTTGTTTGATCTTTGAATAAACTAAAAAGAGCATTATTGATAAGTATTAAAATCACTTTGCGTCCATTCTTAAACTGCGTTTAGTGAACCCAAAGTGATTGTTTAAGTCAACAACTTTCGTAGTTGTCCAGGAAACTATCAAAGTTATTTATTGAAATAATTAAATATGACGTTTGTTAATGTCCAACAACTGTCTATAGTTGTCCGGCGATAGTAGAAGTCCCAACAACTAGTGCAGTTGTTCGATAGTTGTATTCTATTGTTGGTCAATTGAAGAATTATAAAAATTTGTAAAGCTACTAAAATTTTCTTACTATTGATGATAGTTGTGAAACAACGAAATAGGTGTAATAATAAGTATTAAATATTCTTTAGCAATTTCAAAGTTGTTTGATGAATGTCTCACTAGTTGAAATATTGTGTGATGTCTTCAGGTATTGTGTCCATCTATGGAAGATCAAATAACAATAATAGCAATTGATTTACATAGTGAATGGGTAGAGAATCCTACTCGTTATACTTGGCGATCAAAGGGTCAAGAAACGGTACCAATAAAGATATGTGAGAATATTATGTGTAATGAGTTGGTTGAGATAATTATTTCTAGGTTTAAGTTAAATTGTGATAAAGATGATCTCTCTATTACTTACATTGAAAAGCAAAAAGGACCTCCTTCTAGGATAAGGGATGATCGTGACTTACGATTATTTTTTAAAGATCGAAGTAGACCCATTTTAAGAATATATGTGGTTGAAAGGATAGCAAAAATTAAAATAATGGCTAACAAGTATCTGGGAAACAAGTTATTGGTTCATCAAGTTGATGAAGATACCTCCAGTGTCACCGCGGACAATGGAATCGCAATGGTCCATCTTCGAAGCAAAATGTGTTCGTGTTGAGAGTTTGATTAGGACAAAATACCCTGTCAACACGCTATGACATAAATTTGGAGATGAATATGGCAAGATGATTTACAAGTTTTCCTCTTCATATTATAAGGTAGAGTCATATATACTTGCATATGCAGATTCAATTTATTCGGTGCTAGCTGAAGAATTTTGGAATCTTTCTCCAAAAATTTTAGGGAGAGTAATACCTCCACCTGAAAAGAAAACTAAACCGGGAAGGAAGCGGATGAAACAGGTACCTACTATAGGAGAAGTCGTTTCAAATAAGAGAAATAAATGTTCTTTCTGTAAAAGATTTGGCCATAAAAAAGCCACATGTCCTACCAGATCAAATGGAATTGTATAAACAAGTAATGGTGTAGTTTCATGACTTTTTGTCGTATTTATAACATGTACTTAATGATACGATAATAATTGAAGATCGATCTAGCCATTTTGTAAATTATTAAGCATAAACTAAGTCGTTTAATAATAATTGAAGATCAATCTAGCCATTTTGTAAATTATTAAGCATAAACTAAGGCGTTTAATAATAACTGAAGATTGATCTAGCCATTTTGTAAACTATTAAGTATAAAATAAGTCGTTTAATAATAATTGAAGATCGATCTAGCCATTATATAAATTATTACGTAAAACTAAATCATTTAATAATAACTTTAAATCGATTTAGTCATTTTGTGAATTATTAAGTATAAACTTAGTCGTTTAATAATAACTGGAGATCGACTTAGTCATTTGGTGAATTATTAAGTATAAACTAAGTCGTTTAATAATAACCGAAGATCCATCTAGCCATTTTGTGAATTATTAAGTATAAACTAAGTCGTTTAATAATAACTGAAGATCGATTTAGTCATTTTGTGAATTATTAAGTATAAACTAAGTCGTTTAATAATAATTGAACTTCGATCTAGCCATTTTGTGAATTATTAAGTATAACTTAGTTGTTTAATAATAATTGAACATCGATTTATTCATATTGTGAATTATTAAGTATAAACTTAGTCGTTTAGTAATAATTGAACATCGATTTAGTCATATTGTGAATTATTAAGTATAAACTTAATCGTTTAATAATATAACTGAACATTGATTTAGTCATTTTGTGAATTATTAAGTATAAACTAAGTCGTTTAATAATAATTGAACATCAATCTAGCCATTTTGTGAATTATTAAGTATAACTTAGTCGTTTAATAATAATTGAACATCGATTTAGTCATTTTGTGAATTATTAAGTATAAACTAAGTCGTTTAATAATAACCGAAGATCGATTTAGTCATTTGGTGAATTATTAATTATAAACTAAGTCGTTTAATAATAATCGAAGATCGATTTATTCATGTGGTGAATTATTAAGTATAAACTAAGTCGTTTAATAATAATCGAAGATCAATTTAGTCATTTGGTGAATTATTAAGTATAAATTAAGTTGTTTAATAATAATTGTAGATCGAATTAGTAAAGACAACAAACAGTTGCAGGAACAATTGAAGTAATTGTACAGACAACTAACAGTTGCACAGAACAACTGATAGAGTTGTACAAACGACTAAACAGTTGCACAGAACAACTGAAGGAGTTGTACAAACAACTAAACAGTTGCACGGAACAACTTAAGGTGTTGTACAAATGACTAAATAGTTGCACAAACAACTGAAGCAGTCGTCCAAACAACTACAACATGGGAAACCAAATCTGTCTTTTGCGCATAAGAGACAAGATCTCATCAACATGCTACAAAAAAAAAGTTGACAGTCAATTTAATATCAATAAATAATTAAATAAATTAAAAGTTGGCAGTCATCGTCTTTTTCTTTTTCGCTTGAATGTTTATTGCTACTCTCATTACTTTTTTCTTCACCTAATAGGTCACTGATGCTCTTACTATTTTTTTCCATCTCACTAGATTGCTTGCCACTATTTTCATCACTTTTTGCTTCTCCTAATAGGTCACTGCTGCTCTTACTACTTTGAAGTGTTCCAGTACCTCTTTTCTTAGCAGAAGTATAGCTCTCAGCAATTTCTCCAACATCTGGGTTGGATGAAGATGTTCCAATTGTCTTCTTATATTGACGCATTATATATATCTACACTAAAATAGTTTTTTAAAAAATTAGTGAATAGTATAAAATTAACTTAATAGGATCAATAGAAAATGTGTAATTGTAGTGCATTAAACATCAATAATTATATTATTTGTCCTGCTACTAATTAATTGATCAACAACTGAACACAGTTGACCAACAACTGTCATAGTTGTGGGAACAACTTATCTAGTCGTCCGACAACTACTTGCAGTTGTTGGACCATTTTGTATCCGAAAGATATGCTTAATTATTTCTTTAAACAACTTCAATAGTATCCAGATAACTACGATAGTTGTTGGCGGAAACAACTAAATTGGATTCAATAAATTCATTAACACAAAATAATTTTATACGGACTGAAAAGCTCTTTTGAGTTAATTTCAACTTCAAACGGAATAAATGCAAAAAAAAAAAAATTATAGATAGATGATAATGATTTTTCTCTCTATGAAACCCTAGTTTTAATATTTTGGAAACAGAAAAGAGAAAAAAGTTTACCTTGTATGATCAGGAAAGAAAACACAATAGAAAAAGTTGAATGATTTCGAAGTTGAAGAAGAAGCAAAAAGTTTGAAATTTTTTCCCAAATTTTCATCCCTTAGTCTCCCCTCCCGTCAGTCGTGTCTAACTAAAAAGAAATTCTTCAAAAATTAATGGAGGTATACAATTTAGTCTTTAAGTTTTTATCACAATTTTAAAAATGTTATTTTAAGTCCTTAAGTTTTTAAAATTAATAGTTTAGTCCTTTTTCATTAATATTAAAAATCAGAAAATAGAGAGAAAAAAAGGGGGACCGATTTGTCCTCTTTTTTTAATTGAGAACTTATCAGACATTTTAAGCCCATTTCTCCAGATTTCTAGGCCGATGTACAGTAAACACAGTTCAAATTAATATGAATCATAATTTATAAAGTTATATATCCATTAAGCATAATTTCTAACAACAAACGACAATGAATAAATAAGAATAAGTTTTGATTTTCACCTTTTGTGGAGCAGATATCTACGCTCATTCCTACGATAAAATCAAGAAAGACTGAAGATAGAGTTGAAGATATTTTCGTAAGATGATATTTAAATATAAAAGAGTAGTGTTCTTGAGAATGTTCGTGATTTTTTTTTTACAAGCCAAGAAAACTTGTCGTCCTGTTTCTATAGAAAAAGTTTTTTTTCTTTAAGCTTTTCCTTTGGATTAAGATGAGACATTTGAAATTTGAATGTTTAGCAGAAAGAGATGGAGAAGATACAAACAATTTTTTAAAGTGAAGAAGGCATTTTCATACCATTTTCGTGGGGTGAAAATTGATATGTTCACAAAAATGGCATGCATGGTCAGGGACTCAAAGCAACTATCATTATTGAAGGATTTTTCTTGAAAGAGGAAGAGAGGGATGTCCCGTGCATTTAGGGTTTCTAAATGATATTTTGCATTATTTCAATTCAACAAAGTTGGGCTGAAATTGAACACATTTAACATTAAAAAAATAAGTGGGCTGAATATGGTCTTTGTTTTGGTTGAACAGATTTAAAACTTGACATTTTCTTATTTTAATTGGTTTGCATTCAAGTTTTAAAATAAGTTATCAAATTGTAATTTTGATTGAAGAAAAAAAAAACAATAAGAAATATTGACTTGGACACTTCAAAAATTAATTCACGTAAATTTGGAATGAAGTAGATTATTTAGTTTGTGTATTTTTATTTTATATTTAAAAAACGAATTTAGTTGATAAATTTTATTAATTGAAAATCAATTTCGAACTCCCAACTTTCACATTTAAAACAAATTAACAGTTTATATTCAACATTTTTCTTCTTATAATCGATTGCATTTTTAAAAAATTAAAAGAATTGTTAATTATTTAATTTGAAATAAAATACAAATATTAAATAGTTAAATAAATGTAAATGATAAGGGTACAATTAATTATTTTTTAAGTTTAAAAAATAGAAACAGTTATTTCTAATCCTAAAAAAATCCGTTTAATTTTTTTAACATTATAAATTTTAAATTGAAAATAACTAACTAACACAAATTAATATTATTTAAAAATTAAATTTGTAGAATTGAAAATTTTGTGGACACAAATTAATATTATTTAAAAATTAAATTTTTAAAATTAAAAATTTTGTGGTGCTGACACGTGGCACTTTTTCTTCTCCTATTATATATAGATTTATTATTATTATTATTATTATTTATATTTAAAAAACGAATTTAATTGATAAATTTTATTAATTGAAAATCAATTTCGAACTCCCAACTTTCACATTTAAAACAAATTAACAGTTTATATTTAACATTCTTCTTTTTAAAAAAAATAAAAGAATTGCTGATTATTTCATTTGAAATAAATACAAAATATTAAATAGTTAAATAAATGTAAATGATAAGGGTACAATTAGTTATTTTTAAAATTTAAAAAATAGAAACAAGTATTTCTAATCCCAAAAAAAATCCGTTTAATTTTTTAAACATTATAAATTTTAAATTGAAAATAACTGACACACACAAATTAATATTATTTAAACATTAAATTTTTAAATTGAAAATTTTGTGGACACAAATTAATATTATTTAAAAATTAAATTTTTAAAATTGAAAATTTTGTGGTGCTGACACGTGGCATTTTTGCTTCTCCTATATATTATAGATCGATGATAAGGCCTGTTTTGTAGTCTTTCCTCCCCTCAAATTGATTTCCTTTGAGCTTCTTATATAAAAATTAATAACTAGTTTAATATATCTTATGTAAATAGTTTAGTAAGTAAGAAACTTGAAATAAAATGACAACAATCTATTATAAAGAAGACGACATTAAAGCAATGTTGATATTTAAAATATAATTTTAAAATAGTGGAAATTATAATAAAAAGATGATAATCATAAATATAATAAAACTTATAGTAATATTAATAATAGTGTCTAATAGATATTACTGTAGCAATAGTAATAAGCAAAAATAATAGTGAAATATAAATTATTCGACTTATTAAAATTTAGAAGCTCAACGAAATAAATTAGAAGAAAGGAGAGATAAAATTGGGTGTCAACAAAGGCAGAAATAGAAAGCGTCAGATGCAAGTGTTGAACCTGAAAAAAGAGAGTTTGAGTCCCTAAACATGCAGGAGGATTAAACAATTAGTAAGTATGATAATCGAATCTCTTTAATTTGATAATAATATTAGACTTCTTGGTGAAGAATTTACATACAAACGGAATGTGGAGAAAGTTCTTGCGACTCTTCCTGAGAGGTTTGAATCTATGATTTCCTCTCTTGAAGAATCCAAGGTCCTGGGAAAACTTTTATTTGGTTTACTAATGAGTGCTCTTCAAGAACAAGAGCAAAGAAGGACTATGAGACAGGATAAGATCACTGAAGGAGCATGTTTTGTACGAAAGTAAATTTTTAGTAAAGAAAAGCAACAGTTCAACCAAAAGAATAAACGCAAGCATGATGGAGGAAACAATAATGGACATGTGAAGCAAAAGTTCCCTCCGTGCAAACATTGTAAAAGTACACATTCGAAGAAGTATTGTTGGTGGAGAGTAGATGCTATATGCAGAAATTAAAAGCAGACAGGGCACATATTCAAGGTCTGCAAATCAAGACCAAAGCCCTCTGGACCATTGAAAGCACAAGTAGTAGAAACTATAGATGCACATGAGGAGAAAAACTTTTTAGTTTCATACTTTTCAATCAATGAATCCTTTTAATCATGGATTCTTGATAGTGGTTGCACACGTCACTTGTGCAATGATGCCGAAATGTTCAAATTCCTTGATGATACTACAAATCTAAAGTAAAAGTGGGAAACGGTGAGGCAATAAAAGTCAAAGGCAAAGGTACAATGTCTATCTAAACAAAATTAGGTATCAAAACTATTCATGATGTTCTGTACACATGATATGAGTCAAAATTTGTTGAGTGTTGGACAAATGCTTGAAAATAATTATTCTCTGCATTTTAAGAATTGTGAATGTGTTGTTTCTGACTCTTCTAGAGTAGAATTATTTTATGTCAAGACGAGCAACAAAAGCTTGGAGAAGGTAGTTCCTCCTAGAACATCAGAAATGTGGAAAGTTTCATGCATAATGGGTTGTTAGATGTAGTTCCTACTTCTTTCTGTTGCATTTGAGTATGTTGAGTTTGGAGTTGATGTTTCCTCCTTATTTATGAGCATTGCATGCATATTGGGCTGATAGAGTTAGTTCACCCCTCTTGTGATGTTTTGAAAGCGTTTAACTTGGAGTCGATAGTTCCTCCTCGGTTGTATGCATTGCATTGATTAGGTTGGGTTGTTAGTTTCTCTCTCGTCCTTATAAAACCAGCTTAAGATCTCATTCGAGGATGAATGGTCCCAAGGAGGAGATATTGTAACACCATGTATCCGAAAGAGGGAAATAAATCAGACGGGAAGGAATTTCAGGTGCCAACCACGGCCCGTAGGTTGAACCACGAATCGTAGGTGAGGTCTGTGGGTTGACACTAAGCCAAATTTCTGGAACCCCCAAATTCAAGGCCTCTGATGTCCAAACAATGATTCACCAGGACGTCCCGTGGGTCAGACCACCGCTCGTTGACTCGGGTCCGTCGATGGGTCACTAGGAGAAGGTCTGAGCATGGACCACGGAAGGGACCTACGGACCATAGGTTGGTCCACACCCCGTGGTCCAGGGTTCCGTCGATGATCGAATTTCTCTGTATCTAGTGATGGTTGTGCAGGACGGACCGTAGGTCCTGATGAGTCCTGGATTTGGACTCATTTATGACTTTGTTTTTATAGATTTAGTGTCCTCAAATGCCTAATTTGTGTCATAAATTGATGTTAAATTCTTGATTTTCAGGTATATGGATTGAGGAACAAAGCAAGGACACTAACTGGCAACAAGGAGCAACACAAGCTGAGAAATGAGAGACAAGGAGTGAAGACCGGCAAGACTACTCGGTGAATCTCCGAGTCACCCTTAGACCGCTTAATTTTACAGAATACTGAGCCTGAAACGGGGAAAACTTAGACGAACTGCTCTCTCTATCGGCGAATCACCGACTGAATCGGTGAAGGAAAATGGTACCACTGAACGCACTGATCAAGACCAAGACGAAATTGAATTGTCGAGCTAAGGGACTGAAAGGTGCATCACGGAAGTGATTTGCGATCCCGATCTAGATCGCCTAAAGAATGAGGAAAAGGTGAAGAAGAAAGGGGCGATGGACTGGAACAATTAGCGAGTCGCCGACTCGGCGATTCCCGACTTTCCTCGCCGAATGACCGCAAAAAACAGCATCTCAGATCATTATAAATTAACTTTTGGAAGAGAGAGAAGGCATTCAACCATTACATAACGAAATAGTGAGAACAAAAACATTGTTGTTGTTGATTTTAAGAAATTTAGGAAAATATATTTTCCATAAAACATTTTCCGACATCCTAAAGTGATAAAATATTTTTGGCTCATAAAATGAGTGTTATCAAATTTCAAGAGGCTATTTTTCAAATTGTTGTATTGTTTACATTTTAATTTATTTTTTTCATTGGTGTATATTTAAAAATTATTCATTATAATAATTGATAACTTAAAATATTTAAAAAAATTCATTGCACAAAAATTGTGATAGATAATTAACATATATTAGCTGAAATGATTTGTAAAAAGTAATATAAATCACAATGATTAATAACTTAAAATTTAAAAGGCAAAAAAAGTTTAAGCGATTCTTGAAATTCTATAGTGCCACACACATGGAACAAAGGGAGTAACATATACTCCTCTATTTCAGATTAAGTGAATTTTTGGGACTTTTTCACGGTTCAAAATAATTGAATTCAAAGTTCAAGATGGATGTTTGAAATTTTTAAAATTTTTGTCATTTCCTTTAATGAAGTTTTATATTTTTAAAGAGATAAATTAGTGACTTACAAAATTATATTTATGATTTCACTAATGGTAATAATGGAAAATATGATTTTAATTATGTTCTTGAATGTTTTTTTATAGGTGCATGTGCACTGCCTCGTAAATTCAGTTAGTATGAATTAGAGAGAGTATTATTTAAAAAAATATTATAAATTATAATAATTAACAATTTAAAATATTTAAAAGACATGTAAATAATTGGATCACTCTTGAAATCTATAGTGTCACATAAATTGGAAAAAGAGGAAGTAATTAAGATATATTATTGAAAATGATATAAAAAGTATTATAAATCAAAGTGACAACTTAAAAAATAAAACACATAACAAATTTTAGTTGACTTTCGAAAACCTATTACTACGTAAATTGGGTAATTGCGGGCAACATATTATTTAAAAATTATATAAAAAAATACTATAAATCACAATAATTAATAACTTAAAATATCTAAAATTGTATTAAAAATTGATTAAATCTCTAAATTCTATCCACATTATATAAATTAAATTAAAAAATATATATGTTGGGCCAATTCTAATATCTCTCTCTCTGCGCGCGCGTAATAAAGTTAGATATAGACAAGGTGATGTGGCACCTCTCTATGACCTCTATTTCTATTCATCTTTTTCTCCTTTTTAGGGCATTTTTTTTGTTTTTCTCATCTTTTTAATTTAGTTATTATTTATATATAATTAATGTTTTTGTTGTAAATATATTATATTAATGTGGATATACCTAATTTCAAGGTGTAATTTCACTATTATGTGTAATAATACTCACACCTCCACCATCTCATCATTTATCTTCCACACCCTTTATCTTCCCCTCATTCTCAAGAATTAATATCATGTTTATTGCTATCTCTTAGTATGCCATTTTATAACAATACTAGATTAGCTATGGCCCATGCTAAGCACGGGTCCAACGTGGTTGGTTTTGTTGTTTGCTTTTTTTAATTGTAATAACAATATAAATTACACAGTTGAACTACATATAGCCAAATGTCTTTGTACCAACATGGGTAGAACATGCAAAAAGGATAAACTCATATACTATCTTTAAATAATATTGATTTATTCTTACATCAAGACAGCTAAAATCAACACTAATACATACTAAAGTTTAAACCGACAATATCCAAGTGTACATGTACAATATATGCATAATTAGTAATATATTAAGTGCACAAGACAATTCCATAATCAAACATTTTAGACATAGATCAATAGTCTTTGCCTGAATCTTCTTTTATTCACCAGTCACATATTTCTTGGAGTACTTCACAATGACTTGCTTTTGGACATGCTACAGTTATTGTAGAACCTTTTCAATTCTTCACAGAAATGAAGAACTCAAACAATGTTGAGGCAACGCAGAACCTCTCCAGAATCCATGATTTCAGGAATTTTCCACACTTTATGACAAATATTATACGTAGCCATATCCATTTTGAAATTGTATCCTCTGTTGTCCCTATAGGACCATGAACATAGAAGTGTCACAATTTGCTTGCAAAAGGGATATAAAATTTAGTGCATTGGTAATTATATCTTGGTAAAGACCCTAGCTGGAAATAAAGGAACCAAAGTCCTTACCAGACTATCTCTTCCAAAGAAGCAAGCTCAAGAAAATACTTATTATTCACCTTGTCAGGATTGGATGTAAACCTGAAATGAAAAATTAACACAATCAATCCAATATGTTTTTTCTCCAAATGTTACCAACTTCTATACCTTTTCAGTAATTTTCTGAAGCACCGAGCGCTAAGTGAGGTTGTTCAAGAGTAGAAAGCAGGAGACCAGTAAAGAACTTACACTATTAACTCTAGTTAAAACTGCACGAGCATAGTCTTCTCCTCTTCTGAAAGAGAGAAGAAAACATAGTGAGAAAGGAAACTTCTTCTGTTTACCAGCTAGCTTACTTCCCGTTAACTTTCTTATATAACCTGTGTTGTTTCCATTCCCATAAAGAGATGCAATCAAAATTCAATAGTGGCTCACTGTGAAGACGTTTTAAGGCCTTGCTATCGTACTTGCACTCTCCTCTTTTCAGGTACTGTAAAGCACAGATTAAAGATTCAACATCAGAGCTGACAAGTGTTATGAGGAATAACATAGTTTTCGGTATGAAGGATAATGTTTTCCGTGGAAAATGTTTTCCTAGAAAATGTTTTCCTGAAAAACAAGTTAATTTTTGACTTATTTTCTCATGTTTGGTTGGTGAGTAGAAAATATTTTTCGAAAAAGATTTTTAGTGTTTGATTTATGAATGAAAAATATTTTTGAGAAATATCATTTATTTTTACTAGAGTAGAAAGTAAGTTTTGAAATTGAAAATAGTTTTTAAAAACAAACTTAAATTTTTTTTTGGGGGTGGGGGTG
>NC_064292.1:23838854-23840249 GCF_019186545.1 Solanum stenotomum
GGGTGATCGAGGATCGGGATGAAAAAATAAAAATTTGAAGTTGAAAATATCTTTTAAAAACAAACTTAAATTTTTTTCTTTTTGAAGGTGGTTGGGGGCTGATAGGGGGGTTGATGGGGGGCGAGGGTAGTGGGTGTGAAATTAGAAATATCTTTTAAAAACAATTTTTAATGTTTTTTGGGAGGGGGTGGGGATAGGGGTGAGGGTGGGGTAAAAAAATTGAATTTAAAAACAAGCTTTAAATTTTTATTTTATTTTTTTTTGGGGGGGGGGGGTTGGTTGGGGGTGATTTGAGGGTAGGGACAAAATAAATTGATTTTTTCAACAAAAAAATAATTGTAATTTAAAGTTGGAAGAGAATTTGAAAAATGTTTTCCTTAGGTTTAGAAGGGAAGTCATTTTCCTTAAATTTGAGGAAAATGAGTTGATTTGAAAAACATTTTCCAAAACATTTAGCCCAACCAAACATGAGAAAATCGGAAAATGTTTTCCTTCATACGAAACACACCCTAAAGATTCAACATCAGAGCTGACAAGTGTTATGAGGAATAACATAGTTATAGAAGAATTTACATGCCTCCGTTGCCTCTCTTTCTTTTCGAGCCTCAATGCTAAGTAGCAACCCCAATGCACATATTAGTGAACTGATAAAAGCAATTCCAAAAATGAATTCAATATCAACATATTACAGCATCAACCACAGTCGCAATAAAAATCAGTGACAATGAAATGCAACTATTCAGAGGTTTAGGCCTCGTAACATAGAATGTAACACAAATGCATATTGAATTGTGATTGGTTTATCGAAGACTACTTAAGCTTAATATTCAAGACAAAACTAACAAAAAATTATCTTGAAAAGAAAACATCAATTTAGTTCAATCTACTCAATTTAGGGTGTGTTTGGTATGAAGGAAAACATTTTCCAAAAAATGTTTTTCAATTTTCTCATGTTTGGTTGGGTTAAATGTTTTGGCAAATGTTTTCCAAATCAACTCATTTTCCTCAAATTTAAGGAAAATGACTTCCCTTCAAAACCTAAGGAAAACATTTTCCAAAACTCTCTTCCAACTTCAAAATTACAATTATTTTTTTGTTGAAAAAATCAAATTATTTTGTCCCAACCCCCAAAAAAAAAAAATCTAAGGCTTGTTTTTAAATTCAATTTTTTTACCCCACCCTCACCCCCTACCACCACCCCCCCCCTCCCAAAAAAATATTAACAGTTGTTTTTAAAAGATATTTCTAATTTCAATTTTTTATTTTTTTACCCCCTACCCTCACCCCCCCCCTCCAATCAGCCCCCCACCCCCTTCAAAAAGAAAAAAAATTAAGTTTATTTTTTTAAAAAAAATTTAACTTCAAATTTTTATTTTTTCATCCCGATCCTCGACC